>NC_045603.1:115492809-115569784 GCF_009762305.2 Zalophus californianus | reverse complement strand
CCCACCCCTCCCCTCTAGAACCCTCAGTTTGTTTTTCAGAGTCCATCATCTCTCATGGTTTGTCTCCCCCTCCGACTTACTCCCCTTCATTCTTCCTCGCTGCTATCTTCTTCTTCTTTTTTTTTTCTTAACATATATTGCATTATTTGTTTCAGAAGTACAGATCTGTGATTCAACAGTATTGCACAATTCATAGTGCTCACCATAGCACATACCCTCCCCAATGTCTATCACCCAGACACCCCATCCCTCCCACCCCACCCCCACTCCAGCAACCCTCAGTTTGTTTCCTGAGATTAAGAATTCCCCATATCAGTGAGGTCATATGATACATGTCTTTCTCTGATTGACTTATTTCGCTCAGCATAACACCCTCCAGTTCCATCCACGTCGTTGCAAATGGCAAGATCTCATTCCTTTTGATGGCTGCATAATATTCCATTGTGTATATATACACCACATCTTCTTTATCCATTCATCTGTCGATGGACATCTTGGCTCTTTCCACAGTTTGGCTATTGGGGACATTGCTGCTATAAACATTGGGATACACGCACCGCTTCGGATCCCTACATTTGTATCTTCGGGGTAAATACCCAGTAGTGCAATTGCTGGATCCTATGGTAGCTTTATTTTCAACTGTTTGAGGAACCTCCATACTGTTTTCCAGAGTGGTTGCACCAGCTTGCATTCCCACCAACAGTGTAGGAGGGTTCCCCTTTCTCTGCATCCCCGCCAACATCTGTCATTTCCTGACTTGTTAATTTTAGCCATTCTGACGGGTATGAGGTGGTATCTCATTGAGGTTTTGATTTGGATTTCCCTGATGCCGAGCGATGTTGAGCACTTTTTCATGTGTCTGTTGGCCATTTGGATGTCTTCTTTGGAAAAATGTCTGTTCATCTCTTCTGCCCATTTCTTGATTGGATTATTTGTTCTTTGGTTGTTGAGTTTGATAAGTTCTTTATAGATTTTGGATACTAGCCCTTTATCTGATATGTCATTTGCAAATATCTTCTCCCATTCTGTCCGTTGTCTTCTGGTTTTGTGGACTGTTTCTTTTGCTGTGCAAAAGCTTTTTATCTTGATGAAATCCCAATAGTTCATTTTTGCCCTCGCTTCCCTTGCCTTTGGCGATGTTTCTAGGAAGAAGTTGCTGCGGCTGAGGTCGAAGAGGTTGCTACCTGTGTCCTCCTTTAGGATTTGGATGGACTCCTGTCTCACATTGAGGTCTTTCAACCATTTGGAGTCTATTTTTGTGTGTGGTGTAAGGAAATGGTCCAGTTTCATTCTTCTGCATGTGGCTGTCCAATTTTCCCCACACCATTTGTTGAAGAGACTGTCTTTTTTCCATTGGACATTCTTTCCTGCTTTGTCAGAGATTAGTTGACCATAGAGTTGAGGGTCCATTTCTGGGCTCTCTATTCTGTTCCATTGATCTATGTGTGCCAGTACCATACTGTCTTGATGATGACAGCTTTGTAATAGAGCTGGAAGTCCGGAATTGTGATGCCGCCAGCTTTGCTTTTCTTTTTCAACATTCCTCTGGCTATTCGGGGTCTCTTCTGGTTCCATACAAATTTTAGGATATTTGTTCCATTTCTTTGAAAAAAGTGGATGGAATTTTGATAGGGATTGCATTGAATGTGTAGATTGCTCTAGGTAGCATTGACATCTTCACAATGTTTTTTCTTCCAATCCATGAGCATGGAATGTTTTTCCAATTCTTTGTGTCTTCTTCAATTTCTTTCATAAGTATTTTATAGTTTTCTGAGTACAGATCCTTTGCCTCTTTGGTCAAATTTATTCCTAGGTATCTTATGGTTTTGGGTGCAATTGTAAATGGGATCGACTCCTTGATTTGCCTCTCTTCTGTCTTATCGTTGGTGTATAGGAATGCCACTGATTTCTGTGCATTGATTTTATATCTTGCCACTTTACTGAATTCCTGTATGAGTTCTAGCAGTTTTGGGGTGGAGTCTTTTGGGTTTTCCACATACAGGATCATATCATCTGCAAAGAGTGAGAGTTTGACTTTCTCTCTTTCGATTTGGAAGCCTTTGATTTCTTTTTGTTGTCTGATTGCTGTGGCTAGGACTTCTAGTACTATGTTGAATAGCCGTGGTGATAGTGGACATCCCTGCCGCATTCCTGACCTTAGGGGAAAAGCTCTCAGCTTTTCCCCACTGAGGATGATATTCGCTGTAGGTTTTTCATAGATGGCTTTTATGATATTGAGCTATGTACCCTCTATCCCTATCCTCTGAAGAGTTTTGATCAAGAAAGGATGCTGTACTTTGTCAAATGCTTTTTCTGCATCTATTGAGAGGATCATATGATTGTTGTTCTTTGTTTTGTTAATGTATCGTATCACGTTGATTGATTTGCGGATGTTGAACCAACCTTGCAGCCCAGGGATAAATCCCACTTGGTCATGGTGAATAATCCTTTTAATGTACTGTTGGATCCTATTGGCTAGTATTTTGGTGAGAATTTTTGCATCCACGTTCATCAAGGATATGGGTCTGTAATTCTCCTTTTTGATGGTTTTGGGATCAAGGTAATGGTGGCCTCATAAAATGAATTTGGAAGTTTTCCTTCCATTTCTATTTTTTGGAACAGTTTCAGGAGAATAGGTATTAATTCTTCTCTAAATGTTTGGTAGAATTCCCCTGGGAAGCCATCTGGCCCTGGACTTTGGTTTGTTTGGAGATTTTTGATGACTGCTTCAATTTCCTTAGTGGTTATAGGTCTGTTCAGGTTTTCTATTTCTTCCTGGTTCAATTTTGGTAGTTGATCCATCTCTAGGAATGCACCCATTTCTTCCAGGTTATCTAATTTGCTGGCATAGAGTTGCTCATAATATGTTCTTATAATTGTTTGTATTTCTTTGGTGTTGGTTGTGATCTCTCCTCTTTCATTCATGATTTTGTTGATTTGTGTCATTTCTCTTTTCTTTTTGATAAGTCTGGCCAGGGGTTTATAAACCTTGTTAATTCTTTCAAAGAACCAGCTCCTAGTTTCGTTGATCTGTTCTACTGTTCTTTGGTTTCTAGTTCATTGATTTCTGCTCTAATCTTTATTATTTCTCTTCTCCTGCTGGGTTTAGGCTTTATTTGCTGTTCTTTCTCCAGCTCCTTTAGGTGTAGGGTTAGGTTGGGTATTTGAGACCTTTCTTGTTTCTTGAGAAAGGCTTGTACTGCTATATACTTTCCTCCCAGGACTGCCTTTGCTGTATCCCAAAGATTTTGAACAGCTGTGTTTTCATTTTCATTGGTTTCCATGAATTTTTTTAATTCTTCTTTAATTTCCTGGTTGACCCATTCCTTCTTTAGTAGGATGCTCTTTAGCCTCCATGTATTTGAGTTCTTTCCAACTTTCCTCTTGTGATTGAGTTCTAGTTTCAAAGCATTGTGGTCTGAAAATATGCAGGGAATGATCCCAATCTTTTGGTACCGGTTGAGACCTGATTTGTGACCTAGGATGTGATCAATTCTGGCGAATGTTCCATGGGCACTAGAGAAGAATGTGTATTCTGTTGCTTTGGGATGGAATGTTCTGAATATGTCTGTGAAGTCCATTTGGTCCAGTGTGTCATTTAAAGTCTTTATTTCCTTATTGATCTTTTGCTTAGATGATCTGTCCATTTCAGTCAGGGGGGTGTTAAAGTCCCCCACTATTATTGTATTGTTGTCAATGTGTTTCTTTGCTTTTGTTATTAATTGCCTTATATAATTGGCTGCTCCCATGTTAGGGGCATAGATATTTACAATTGTTAGATCTTCTTGTTGGATAGACCCTTTAAGTAGGATATAGTGTCCTTCTTCATCTCTTATTATGGTCTGTGGTTTAAAATCTAATTTGTCTGATAGAAGGATTGCCACCCCAGCTTTCTTTTGGTGTCCATTAGCATGGTAAATGGTTTTCCACCCCCTCACTTACAATGTGGGGGTGTCTTTGGGTCTAAAATGAGTCTCTTGCAGACAGCTATTGATGGGTCTTGTTTTTCATCCAATCTGATAGCCTGTGTCTTTTGATTGGGGCATTTATCCCATTTACATTCAGGGTAACTTTTGAAAGATATGAATTTAATGCCATTGTATTGCCTCTAAGGTGACTGTTACTGTATATTGTCTGTGTTCCTTTCTGATCTATGCTGCTTTTAGGCTCTCTCTTTGCTTAGAGGACCCCTTTCAATATTTCTTATAGGGCTGGTTTCGTGTTTGCAAATTCCTTTAGTTTTTGTTTGTCCTGGAAGCTTTTTACCTCTCCTTCTATTTTCAATGACAGCCTAGCTGGATATAGTATTCTTGCTGCATATTTTCTCGTTTAGTGCTCTGAAGCTATCATGGCAGTCCTTTCTGGCCTGCCAGGTCTCTGTAGATAGGTCTGTTGCCAATCTAATGTTTTACCATTGTAGGTTACATATCTCTTCTCCTGAGCTGCTTTCAGGATTTTCTCTTTGTCTGAGACTCGTAAGTTTTACTATTAGATGTCGGGGTGTAGACCTATTTTTATTGATTTTGAGAGGGGTTCTCTGTGCCTCCTGGATTTTGATGCCTGTTTCCTTCCCCACATTAGGGAAGTTCTCTGCTATAATTTGCTCCAATATACCTTCTGCCCCTCTCTTTCTTCTTCTTCTGGGATCCCAATTATTCTAATGTTGTTTCGTCTTATCATATCGCTTCTCTCTCGAATTCTGCCCTCGTGATCCTGTAGTTGTTTATCTCTCTTTTTCTCAGCCTCTTTATTTTCCATCATTTGGTCTTCAATATCGCTGATTCTCTCTTCTGCCTCATTTATCCTAGCAGTTAGTGCCCCCATTTTTGATTGAACCTCATTAATAGCCTTTTTGATTTTGACTTGGTTAGGTTTTAGTTCTTTTATGTCTTCAGAAAGGATTTCTCTAATAACTTCCACACTTTTTTCAAGCCCAGCTAGTATCTTTAAAGGCATGATTCTGAACTCTAGGTCTGACATCGTACTAATGTCCGTACTGAGTAGGTCCCTGGCAGACGGTACTACCTCTTGTTCTTTTTGCTGAGGTGATTTTTTTCGTCTTGTCATTTTGTCCAGAGGAGACTAGAGGAATCAGAGAACAAAATGCTAACAGGTTAACAACGTCCCCAGCAAATATACTCTATACAAATCAGAAAAGACCTGAAACCAGGGGAAAAGAAAGGGAAAGAAAGAAAAAAGAAAGAGAAAAAAAAAGAGAAAGAAAAAGACAAAATGAAACAAAAACAGAATAAAATTAAAAAAACAGAATATGATTAAATATGATCAGGCTAGTGCACAGATCAGTGCCACACACTAGATTCTGGGCGTATTTTGGTCTATTAGAAGAAAGTGCCTTCTAAAATTTTAAAGGAAGAAAGACTTATATATGTACAAAATAAGGGTTGATACAATGAAGGGATGGAAGATGACTGTAAAGATGAAAATTATAAAAGATTTTATAAAAGGAATTGATAAGATAAGAAGTTGTTTGAAAAAAGAAAGATTTAAAAAAGAAAAAAAAAGGGAGAGAATATGATCAGGCAGGAGACTAGAACAAAGCCATACACTAGTGATTTAGGGTATATTTTGATCTGTTAGAAGAAACTGTATCTCAAAATTTTAAAGAGAGAACAACTTATATATATATGGCAAAAATAAGGGTAACTACTATGATGGGATAAAATATGATTCTAAAAATGAAAAATAAAAACATGTTTTTTTTTTTAAAGGGATTGATAAGATGTTGGTTGAAAAAGGGAAAAAGAAAAATTCAAAAAAAAAAAACGAGTTAAAAAAATTAACTTTGAAAAACTAATGAATCATGGTAAAAAAGCCATGAATTCTATGTGCAGTATTCCCCTAGCGCTGGAGTTCTCCCGTTCTCCTTGATCGGTAAACTTGGTCTTGGCTTGCAGGCTGTTCGGGCTGATCTTCTGGGGGAGGGGCCTGTTGCTGTGGTTTCCAAATGTCTTTGCTGGAGGCGGAATTGCCCCGCCCTTGTCAGTCGGGACTAAGCAATCTGCTCGGGTTTGCTCTCAGGAGCTTTTGTTCCCTGCAAGCTCTCCGTACAGCTTTGGAGGACCAGAGTGAAAATGGTGGCCTCTGAATCTCCGCCCGGAGGAGCTGAGAAATCGGGGCCCGCTCCTCAGTGCACCCCCAGAGAAAAGCAGTCACTCCCGTCTCCCCAGTCTCCGGCCACACTCCGTGCTCACCCGGCCTGTGACCGAGTGTTTCTATCTCTGGCACCCGACCATGTGTGGAGTCTCCAAACCCAGCAGATCCCTGCGGTGCGCTCCCGCGCCGCTCCTCCCGGGGGAGGAAGGGGAGTCTCCCCGGATCTGCCACCTGTTGGGTCCCTGCTGGGGGAGCAGTGGCCCGACTGGGCCGTGGATCACAGTTTATGGCAACCCCGAGCTGAGAGCCCGCGCCTCGGCTCTGTCTCTGCAGCCGGCGTCCCCGCTCCAACACCTGGGAGCTCTGCCGCCCTCAGGCACCCCCGGTCTTTCTGTGACCCCGAGGGTCCTGAGACCACACTGTTCCAGAGAGTGTTCCACTGCCCCGCTTAGCCACTGGAGCGACGTCCCTCAGCGGAGCCGACTTCTAGAAGTTCCGATTTTGTGCTCCGTGGCTCCGTCACTTGTCAGAAGCAGCCGACGGAGGCCCCCTCCTCCGCCGTCCATCCTCCCAAATATCGCCTCGGATTCACTTCTCCGCACATCCTACCTTCCAGAAAGTGGTCGCTTTTCTGTTCAGAGAGTTGTTGCTATTCTTCTCTTCGATCTCCTGTTGAGTTCGTAGGTGTGCAGAATGGTTTGATCCCTATTGAGCTGAATTCCTGAGACCAGACGAAATCCAGGTCTCCTACTCCTCTGCCATCTTACTCCGCTCCCATTTTGAATTCGTTTTTGTCTATGGTGTAAGAAAGTGGTCCAGTGTCATTCTTTTCCATGGTGCTGTCCAGATTTCCCAACACCCTTTATTGAAGAGGCTGTCTTTTTCCCACTGGATATACTTTCCTGCCTTGTTAAAGATTAATTGACCATATAGTTGTGGGTTCATTTTTGTGTTTTCTCTTCTGTTCCATTGATCTATGTGTCTATTTTTGTGCCAGTACCAGTACATGTTTTGATTGTAATATAACTTGAAGTCCAGAATTGTGATGCCTCCCGCTTTGTTTTTCCTTTTTAACATTGCTTTGGCTATTTGGGGTCTTTTGTAGTACCATACAAATTTTAAGATTGTTTTAGCTCGGTGAAAAATATTTTTCATATTTTGATAGGGATTGTATTAAATGTGTAGATTGCTTTGGGTAGTGTAGACATTTTATCAATATTTGTTCTTCCAATCCGTGAACATGGAATGTCTTTCCATTTCTTTCTGTCATCTTCAATTTAATCAGTGTTTTATAGTTTTCAGAGTACAGGTCTTTCACCTCTTTGGTTAGGTTTATTACTAGGTATCTTATTGTCTTTGGTGCAATTGTAAATGGGATTGATATTTTAATTTTTCTTTCTGTTGCTCTATTATTGGTGTATAGAAATCACCTGGGTGGCTCAGTCAGTTAAGTGAATGCCTTCAGCTCAGGTCATGATCCCGGGGTCCTGGGATTGAGCCCCATGCCTGGCTCCCTGCTCAGCGGGGAGCCTGCTTTTCCCTCTCCCTCTGCCACTGACCCTGTTGTGCTCTCTCTCAAATAAATAAAATCTTTCAAAAAAAAAAAGATTCATTTTTATTGCTTTTATGTTTCCTGCTTCTATAGTGTCATTTTTGGTCTCTCCTTTCCAATCAAAAAGTACCCTGTAATATTTCTTGCATGGCTGGTTTAGTGGCCACAAACTCCTTTAGTTTTGTCTGGAAACTCTTTAGCTCTCGTTCTATTCTGAATGATAGCCTTGCTGGATAGAGTATTCTTGGCTGCAGATTTTTTCCACTCAGCACGTGGAATATATCACACCACTCCCTTCTGGCTTGCCAAGTTTTTGTTGAAAAACCTCTTGCTAGCCTTACGGGTTTTTCCTTGAAGGTTAATGACTTTTTTTGTCGCTTTTAAGATTTTTTATCAATATATTTTGCAAATGTAATTACAATATTTCTTGGTGTGGGCCTCCTTTTGTTGATTTTGATGGGAGTTCTCTTTGCCTCCTAGATCTGGATGTCTGTTTCCTTCTCCAGCTTAAGGAATTTTTCAGCTATTATTTCTTCAAATAAATTTTCTGCCCCCTTTTCTCTTTTTCTTCTGGGGATCCTATAATGCAAATATTATGACATTTGGTGGAGTCACGGAGTTCCCTAACTCTATTCTCATTTTGCATGATTCTCTCTCGTTTGTTCAGCTTTATTGCTTTCCACTGCTTTGTCTTCTGGGTCACTAATTCATTCCTCTGCTTCTTCCAGCCTTCTAGAACCATGTTTCTAATCTCGTTTATGGCACTCTTCATCTCTGATTCTTTTTGAACTTTTCTCTACAGTAAGGATCACACTGATGTCTTTTTTTCCTTTCTCAAGCCCAGGGGGTGTCCTTATGATTGTTGCTTTCAATTCTTTATTTTTTATTTTTATTTTTAAAAGATTTTATTTATTTGAGACAGAGAGAGAGAGAGAGAGTACAAGCAGGGGGAGCAGCAAGGGGAGAGAGAGGGAGAAGCAGACTCCTCGCTGAGCAGGGAGCCCGACGAGGGGCTCGATCCCAGGTAGGGATCATGACTTGAGCCGAAGGCAGACACCCAACTGACTGAGCCACCCAGGCACCCCCCTGTTGCTTTTAATTCTAACAGGCATATTACTTACATTTCATTTAGATCTTTGCCTGTGGCCTTGTTTTCATTTGGGATAAATTCCTCTGACTTCTCATTTTGTCTAAGTCGCTGCCTTCTTGTCTGTGTTCCAATTATGTCTCATGCTCCTGACAGTAATGGCCTCTTGAAGATGTCCTGTCGAGCCCACAGCCTGGTGCTTCAGTGAGTGCCTCCGGTGTGTGTTGTGCGCACTCTGCTGTTTTGTTCTGACTGCTCTGTCCTTGAGGCCAGTCATCTGCAAAGGCTCTTTGCCTGTGTTTGGTACCTGGCTTGAATGTGGTGAGTTTTAACTAGGTGTGCTTTGGTCTGTTTGTGAAACGAGTCCTGTCACCACCTCCACTGGAACTGAGGCCCTGCAAAACTCTCTGGTTGGGAGATGTGGTATGGGCTAGGCTTTGTGCTGGTCTTCTGGGGGAGGGGCCCCCCACAGTGGGACTGAGGCAAGCCTAACTGAGAAGGGTGGTTCCACTGGAGTCCAGGGGGATGGTGCTTGGTGTAAGTGAGTTAGGTAGCCAATATTGGTGCCACAGGGCTTCCTACAGGTGGCTCCCTGTTTCTACTGAGGGGTAGGGGAGGTAAATGGCACTAGCTGGTACCTCTGACCCCGGAGAGATGTCTGCATGAACTCTCCCTCTCAGGGGCAGCTCCATGAAGAGGGAGTAATCTCCCCACCATGTGCCCCAGCACTCTTTAGATCGTTCTTTCCCAGCTGTCTGCCCCCAGGGTTGTCTGCCTTCTCTCTAGGAGCCGCATAGTGCCTATGGGCTCTATCCCAGTCAATCCTGTTGAACTTTAAAACTCCAGGCTTTCAGCCCTCCTAGTTGCAAGAACTCATGAAATTCAGCCCCTCTTGTTTTCCAAGCCAGGTGGCTATGGGGAAACCTCCTTGTGCGATCCAGTGTGCTCCTCTCTCTCGCCCTTCTCTGTGACCATGGCTCCTTCCCCTCCACAACAACCAGGATCCATTTTCTTTCCGAAACCATGTCTCCATACTTCCTACCATGTTCGATGTGGCTTCTTCTCTCCCTTTAGTTGTAGAGTTTGTTCTCTTCGTCCTCAGGTCTGTTTCTGGGGTATTTAGGATGATTTGATCATTATGTAGTTCTATTCATGGGACGAGGCAAGACTAGGGTCCTCCTACTTTGTCACCATCTTCCTTTATCTCTGACTACTCACCCATCTATTTACCACTGGGTAACAAATTATTACAGTGAAGTTGAATCTTAGTGTGTATATATATTTAATAGAAGGATGTTGACAGATAATATACTTGAAGTGTTACATTTATTAAGCAAAAAGAAATTATTTATTTTTAAGGATCAGGTTGTTTCTTGTAATGTTGCACAGGTTTTAAACAAATTCTTTTAAAATGTAAACCACCACGTTTTATTAAAATTGAATAAGCTGTTAAAATTGCTACAGCATATCACACCTAAGCTCTCCAGTACAATTTTAAGCAAATATGTATTGTAGAGAAAGCACCAGAAGTAGTGAAGGCAGCAAGACTGTTTCAAAGTAAGCTAAAGCCTCTATCCCTTTTATTCCTCATTCCCTAAAGGAGTTACACTACCAAGTGAAGGAGTTTCCCAGCTGCAGTTTTGAGGCCACAAGTGCAAGCTTAAATGATTGCTCTCAAGACTTCAGCTTTTGCAGGCAATCATGTCCAAACAAATTAAAATAAAACCGTATGATTTTGTTATTTTAACACCAAACTGTGAATGGTGGACTGAAATCAACATGTGAAAGAAAGTTAGGCTCAAAGCTTGTTCCTTTTCTAACAGAGTAGTGTCCTTCTAGTTTTACTGATGTATGAATTTTCATAAGGTGCGGTAACAAAATAAATAAAGTGAAAAAAGTTTTGACGATCTATATACAACTCTGAGATTAAGATAAGTCATTGACTGTATTCTTGAGAGACTTTTAACTCTGTGGAAGCTGTAACATACATTAAAAACTCATCGATCCAAGTAACATAATGATTCTTCTTCCCCCTTAGATCACTCTCTTATGAAGGAGTATATAATTATGATAGCTTATAAGCCAAGATTAGATTAAAAGGAAAATTTATGTGCTATAGACTAAATCCAGATACGGTCAGGTGCTGAGCATTATTTCTGGCTTCAAAGTAGGATGTATCTGTTTCGTCATCTGGTTGGGGTATGAAAGGCATAGTTTGATGCTGCAGATTTTCCCAGTCCACATCACTGAAGAGAGGATGACGTTTCAGCTCTTAGGAAAAATATAAAACAAAACAGAGCATTATAACACTGTTACCTAAGTAAGTACTGTTTTACAGGAAGTAAGGGAAGATCTCAGATATATGTTGCCCGGTTTTGCTTCATACATATGTGTTCAATGTCTGTCTTCCATGTACTTCACAATGGCTCACATTATGTCATTTTGTATAACACTTGACACATGACAGGTGCTTGGCCTGTATTCGTCAAATGAGTGAATGAATGGTTTTCCTTAATAGAAGCCTATATTATCTCATGCCTCCATCTTCTCACACAATCCCTGACTTGATGGGACAAGAGCTTGGCCTGCTTCCTGCTCCCAGACACAGCTTCCACACCACTGATCTTCATGATTAATGCTCCACTTCTCATTCCAAGTCCTTGCTACCTGTTTCTATCTCTGCAATCCTTATCACCACCGATTACCCTAGGTAACTCTGGTAAAAACGTCATCCTCCACTACCTTAATTTCTTTCCTATGCCCCATCCTTATCCTTCATGGTGATTTCAACACATACACTGATGACATTTGTGACATATTCTCTTCATGGTTGACTTCTTTGATTTCATTGATTGTATCTCGACTACATGCCCTTTTAGCAGCATGAATATATCTGGAGTCTTTACGCTTCACTTACAAGATCTCAACTTTGCTCATCTCTTTAGCTACATTTGCGGTACCTGTCTTCTTTCCTAATTCCTTCTACCTGCTAAAATGAAAACATGCGGGATGCCTGGGTGGCTCAGTCCGTTAAGCGTCTGCCTTCAGCTCAGGTCATGATCCCAGGGGCCTGGGATCGAGTCCCGCATCAGGCTCCCTGCTCCGCGGGGAGTCCGCTTCTCCCTCTGCTGCTCCCCCTGCTTGTGTTCTCTGTCTCTCTCTCTATCTGACAAATAAATAAAATATTTAAACAAAAAATAAATAAAATAAAATGAAAACATGCTCTTTTGATCACCCTGTGATATTTGGTTGCTAGACACAACCTCCCGTATCCTCAACCTTTCACTTTATAAGACAAATATAGGGATGTTGGCAAAAAAATTAGGTGACAATCAAGGCATTAAGTAGTTCAAAAAACCAACAACCGAATTTAAGGAAAATATTGGGAGAAGACTACACAGACAGGAAAGAATTATGTGTCTATATTTGGAGTGATGGCTTGGGAAGTCAACATATCTACAAGTTGGTTTTTCCCTAAAGTAAGAGACTGGTAGGAAAACAATAAAATAGCAAAAAGAATCTGTCTCTTAATTGTTCAAAATAAATGTCTGAGCATGGATTAGAGTTACTTATAGCAGTAACTCTTAAACTGATATCTGGCTGCGATGTGACGCTTTATGACTCTCTCATCATAACTATTTATTTAAACTGAACTCACAAAAGAATTCTAAGCCAGTTTAAGATTAACTGTATAAACAGTTGTTGCAACAACTGTTTTTTAACCGAAGACCTCTCCTGTCATCTGCTTCACTATGTAAACTGTTCATTAAACAAACAAACAAAAATCTGAGGTCGTTGGTGAGAATGGTGTTCTATCTCTGTTTATTTCGTCCCTTGCGAAGCAAAATTGCCCCAGTTGAAAACTCCTAAAGTAATTTTTAAAGCTGAGCTTTCAAATGTCTGCACCCTCACTTTACATAGGATTTTCCTCAAATCCCACTGTTCACAGAGGTCTTCCTGACCACTCCAGCTAGAAAATCTCTTGTCAAACTTTGTAGCCACTCACTTGCTTCATCTTTCTTCTCAGTACTCACTGCTAGATGCATTATGTCATATTGTATCTCATTACCTGTGTCTTTCCCCTACAGAGTAAGTTGTACAAGCACATGGATTTTAGTCTGGTTCATCCCTAGGATACCTCCAGCACCCATTGCCTGGCACCTAGAAGTCACTCTACAGGATTCGTTAAATAAGCAAATAAACTGTTGATCTTATTAGAGGGAACACCTAGAAGCTGACACAAGTGACATATTACTGAAGTTCATTTTTCTGAATGCCTTAGACCACATGGAAATGCATTTGGGGACATAGCTGCTTCTTTGTCTATGTATACTTTGTTAGAAAAGGGATTTTAAGGCAGCTGACATTAAACCTAATTGAATCTAAATTAAAGCTAATGAGTTTCCTAGTTTCAAAATTGGAGTTTAATATACCCCTCCATTGGAAAAAACCATTGAATGGATCACAAAGATACCAGATTTGTCTTATTTGAGACAACCTGGAACTTGATACATTTGTCAGTCGATAATATCAGAAATGAAGCAGTCAGAAATTATAGAAGAGAGTTTTGATAACAAAAAAAAATTTCCTGTATTGGTTGATGAGTAACTTTATTAGGCTTTGAAAAAACCCAAGACACTGACAACATAAGATTGCTTTAAGGTACCTGTTTGAGATTAATAAAATTCAGTGAGTGAGCATCCCAACCTGATGCACTGAATTTTAATGCAGAATAAGGACAAATATATCAATGCATATCTAGCAGGCAAAAATAAACTGAAGAAATTTTTAACCAATTTAGCAGTCAGATTATCTATAGTATTGTCCTAGAACTTAGTATCATTATTACAGTTCATCTTAAACAAATCAAGCTAGGAGTTTATTAACACAAAACCTTACCTTTCATACCAGCTCTCTTTGCATTATCAAGAGTTAAAAGTACTTCTACTGCATTTTGAGCATTATCAGATAACTTTTCTTCACCTTCAGGCCAAGGGATATCTACAAATACAAATAGCTTGTTAATCATTGATCAAATAATACACAGAGATAAATGCATCTGTCTTCATAGAAAAAGAATCACCTCTTTTCAGAATATTTTGGAATACTTGTTGTGGTGTTTCATCATTGAAAGGAGGAATTCCTGTTAGAAACTCAAACAAGCAAACTCCAAGTGCCCACCAGTCTACTGCAGGACCTGGAATTTAAGAGGGAGTAGTTGCACTTGCAAGCATTTTGTGCAAATGTTTCATCAACTAAAACGTTACTACATGGATATTTGGGCACAGTCAAGGCATTCATTTCCTAAGGCTTTCTTCTAGTCCATAAGGTACAAAAACCCAAATTATCTTCATTTCAGTAACATGGCAATTATTTTCCTTCTCTGTTCTCCACGAAGTTTAGATTAGCAATTAACACAGCTAGTCAAAGAAAAGCTAAAGTTATCTTTCTTTTGTCACTCACTAAAAACCTCTCATATTCAGGATATTTACTTGTTCTAAATCCTAAAACACTAGAAGAAATACATTTAACCCACAGATTACTCTCTAAAATAGAGTACTTGTCAATTTCAAATGGGGGAGGGAAACAATAACATTTAGATGATTTTGTACTCCACCTACTCACATGGGTATGAGATGAAGTAGCAACACTTATACTAATTGGAGGACAGCCTGGTTAAGGAAGGAAAGCCTTACAGTGTTTTAATGTCCTTTTACTCCTTTTAAAAACAGAGAAGGACAAATTAGTTTAACAAAAAATATTCACTTAAACTATGGCTTGAGGAGGTAATTAGGAGGTAAGTCTTTTTTTTCTTTTAAGATTTTACTTATTTATTTGACAGAGAGAGACACAGCGAGAGAGGAAACACAAGCAGGGGGATTGGGAGAGGGAGAAGCAGGCTTCCCGCTGAGCAGGGAGCCAGATGCGGGGGTTGATCCCGGGACCCTGGGATCATGACCTGAGCGGAAGGCAGACGCTTAACGACTGAGCCACCCAGGCGCCCCTGGAGGTAAGTCTTAATAAATCCGTAGAACTGATTTCTAAAGATCTTTACTGGAAGCATCATCTATACACAAAGATGTTTCCAACAATTATTTTAAACATGACCTTATAATCTGGTTTATAGATTTGTTAGTTCTATGAAAAAGTATTTCTGAAGCAAAGGTTAATTTTAGTCAAAAAATGATTAACTTCAATATAAATTTAAAATAGGAATTCTAGTCTAGTAGTAAATGTGCTTGAAAATTACTCTTTAAAATCAATTTCACGGGACGCCTGGGTGGCTCAATCAGTTAAATGTCTGCTTTTGGCTCAGGTCATGATCCCAGGGTCCTGGGATCGAGCCCATGTCGGGTTCCTGCTCAGCAGGGAGTCTGCTTCTCCCTCTCCTGTTGTGCCTCTCCCCTGCTCGTGCTCTCTTTCTTGCTTGCTCGCTCTCAAATAAAAAAATCTAATAAAAAAATAAACTGCTATAAAATCAGTTTCACAAAATTCATTATTGTAGTTAAGCAACTGCCACCATTCCATTTTAAAACAAGTAGGAAAGCACTATAGAATCTGCCATTAGGAAAATAATCGCATGCATTTAGAGTGCCTCTTCATTGCAAGCCACATAATCCCATCTTCCCTAAGGAACAAAGAATGTAAACAGTCTATAGACTTCTATTTCTATAATAATCACTATAAAAAAAAACCCCATACAAACCACCTTGGTTAGTGGACCTTTTAAGCAGCACTGAGAAAGAATAGATAGAATAACCAAATAACAGAAAAGTAGGGGAGAAGTCAGGAAAAAATAGGTATCTTCATTATTTTACTTAGGTTAGAAACTAGAACCCTTTTCCCAGCTCAGCCAAAATGTACTCATGTCAAAAACTGACACGATTTCTCCATGGATATGTCAGACATACCCATATATTTGAGTCAAAGTCTAATAAGATCACACATGATGATAAACTGGAGCAATTATAATACATACTATTAGCCAGAGAAATAGAACAAACTTGTTTCACACTATTGGTTTTCTAATATGAAACCCCCATCTGTAATTTGTACACTGATACTGTTAGGCCTTTCTGTTTTCTAATAATAATGGAATTCAATGGGTAGGAAAATTCAAGCTCTTTTGTCGGTGCTAATTTTAATATTTTTAATAAGCCTATTTTCTGGGTTGCAAGAAAAAGGCTGTATCTTTACTCTCGGCCGCCTTTAAAAGTTATTTAAAAAATGCTACATGCCTACATTTGTTTTCATAGAGAACATTCTGCCCGGATGTCCTCCTGTTCAGAAGACAGAATACAGTTCATTTTCTATTTCCTAAGTAAGATGAAAGGGAAAATACTTTTTTATGCAATGTGATCTAGTTATACTTTGACCAGTTTAATTTGCTTTGCCATATTACTTTATAGAGAAGTTCACTCACCGGAAGTCAGAAATCCTGCATGTAAGAAAAGAGAAGTTAGGTACGTTGTATTAAAATCATGAGTTCATCCTCACATCCTTCACCAAACTAGATCCTAAATGTTATGCCAGACACAAGGGACACAAAGGTAAATAAGAAAGAGCTTTTTCCAAGGAGAAAACAACCTACTCCAGGCAAGACAAAACAGATAATTTTGACACAATATTAAGAGAAATGAAATAAAAATATGCACAAGAAGCTATGGGAAACTCTGGCCAGAGTTCCTAAGTAATTGGTAGAACGGGGGAGACCATGGAGGGCTCAGAGAAGTCTTAGCTGTTCTCAGCATGATGTTTAGAAACAGAGAGGTCAAGACAAGAAACAAAGTTGCTATAGAGACTGCCCTTGAGGCCTGGGATTTGGGGAAAGAGGTATAAAGCAGTGATTTTTCTTTTTAAATTATGAATTGCTTTGTACTGGGGCCCTGGATGGCTCAGTCAGTTAAGTGTCTGACTCTTGATCTTAGCTCAGGTCTTGATCTCAAAGTTGTGAGTTCAAGCCCTGCATTGGGCTCCATGCTGGGTGTGGAGCCTACTTTAAAAAAAAAAAACAAAACAATTTCTTTATATCATTTGTTATTTTAAGAACTGTGTATCAAATATTTTATAGAAAATGAAAATCTTAAAATAAATCACTAGATAGCTGGGGTAACTCGATGTCTCATTAAAATAGTGGCAAGATCCTAAAAAGTATAAAAGTAAGCTTTATATGTGAAGCTTAGTTTTATACTGTATCCTAAGTAGAGAAAATGTATATTATAGGAAATGAGCTGGCAAACCTGTAACTTAGCAACATGGACACTGTACAAAGATCAGTTAGGTGCCCAGAGGAATTTAGTTGCTTGCGCTAATAAGGGGGAATTCGAAATGTGTTTCAACACTGTAGAGATTATTAACAGTGTTAGTGAGTGCTACCAAGGAATCCTCCTGGAGTGCTATGTAGAAGGGAAACCTAGACTCTTGTCTTAAGAAATTTTCTTAAGCTTTTGCAGTGGAGATAAATGTAATAACATAAGGTAAAATGACATAAGCTTTAAACAATTTCTAATAAAGTGGCAGAGACATGAACTACTTCTCCATAGGTGGCCAATGGATGCTTTGTGAAAGAGGTAGCATTTGAACAGATAATGAGATGAGAAGAAATTTGACTGGAAGAGGACTGGGTTCTGGCTTTTTTCAACGAAGGCAAAATACTTGTGCAAAATAAGGAAAACCTGAAAATAATGTGTCTAAGAAGTGGAATGGGAACATAAGACCTATAATGAGATTCTTTGACTCCGCCAGTGCCTTGATCGTAGACTACCCAGACGCCAAACTGTGTGTGCGAAACACATTTGTTGTTTATAAAAGAGATTCCTTGAGAGACGAGGCTAGTATAAGAGCTTAGAGCCTCCGATGCCATGATCAGTAATCTGGATTTTGTTCTGCAGGTAGGAAGGAGCCATCGTGGTTTTTAAGGGGAGAAGCAGAATGACGGGCCACTTTATGTCTTCCGAGGGAAAATCTGGTGGCAATGATTATAGACGATAGGATGAAGCTGATGTCCCAGGAAGAGAGCTCGTAAATTAATGAAAGGGAAAGAGGAGGTTCTTACAGAAGACAGTGGCAGAGATTAAAAGGTGAGAAGAAATTCTGCAGGGACAGAACTGACTGGATTTAAAAGCCTGAATGCAGGGACAACGTCGGTGTCATCACGCAGATGGCAGAACCGAGAGAGGAAACAGAGGAAGAGCAAGCTGGACACGTCCTGTACTGACACACAGTACTTGAATCCCCAGGGCAATGCCGCGCAGGTACTTTGGCCACGTGTACGCCCCTAGAGAAAGTCAGGATTAGAGACAGATATTTGGGAAGCACCGACGAGGACGTGACTGCTGAAGTCACGGGAGAGATATTAACAGGAAGCAGGGGTAGGGAAACAAGGGAAAGGGCAGGATCGGGAAGAATCTCTATATACTGAAGAGCTGAGGAGTTAGCAACAGAGGGAAGACGAAGGAGACCGAGAAGAGGCTGGCAGATCTGACAAGAGTGACGTCACTGACGACTGGTAATAAAAAAGCGCCAGTTACAGGCGCCCGGAGGGCTCTGTCAGTAGAGGGTACGACTCTTGATCTCAGGGTTGTGAGTTCAAGCCCCATGTTGGGAGTAGATCACTTACAGATAGAAATCCTAAAAAAAAAAGTGTCAGTTAAATGGTAGGGATAAAAATCAGATTGCCAGAGCAAAAATAATCAGGCAAAGGAAAGAGGCAACCTTTGAGAAGGTGGGTGGTGGGGAAAGACAAGGGTGGAAGCTTATTGGCAGGCTAAGGAGAAAAGCAGCATAGAAATAAAAATAGAAGGGGTGTGTGTGTTGAGGGGGGGGAAGATGAGACAGTCGATCACCAAAGGAGCCTGAAGAATAGGGAAGTAACTGACAAGATCAAGAAGGTGATCACATTATGGACTGAATTATGTCTCCCTGAAAAGACATGTTCAAGTCTTAACCGTGAGGTCCTCTGAGTATGCCATCTGCAAATACGGTCCTTGCAGAGGTCACACTGGAGTAGGGTGGGCCCCTAATCCAGTATGACTGGTGTCCTTATAAAACACAGCCACGTGACCATGGAGACAGGGAGAATACCACATGCTGGTCTGAGTGAGGCCCCTGCAAGCCATGGGTTGCAGGCAAACCACCAGAAGCTGGAAGGGGCGAGGTCGTTCCCCTACACCTTTCAGAGGGAGCATGGTCCTGTCCACGCCTAGATTCCAGACTTCCAGCTTCCAGAACTGTCAGACAATAAATTCCTGTTGTTTTGAACCATCCAGTGTGTGGCACTTGATTATAGAAGCCCTAGGAAACCAATACAGTTCGTTTCAGAAGGCAGGAAGGGAAAATTCTTCAGAGAGAGGAAGGGGAAAAAAGACGCTAGGTAAAAATGCCACCCGGTCTTCCTCTGTTGCGTCCCGAAGATGGCTCCTCTCTGGCTTGACCCTTGTGGTGAGGGTCTTCTAAGTTTCTGAGCGCGAGCTCTAACCAGGAGTGCGCTGCTACAGACTGAACAGAAGTTTTGGCTCAACTCTGCATTCCTGAGCCAAAGCTGGAACAGACCTCAGGAGACTTTTTTGAACTAAGATGACAGAGCAGGTGGGCGGTAGGACTTCTCTGGGGCCCGGAGACTGAGTGGGAAGGCAAAGATCAAATGGCTGCATGTCTTCTTTTACCATAAGAAATGCCATATTTACGAGAAAAGAGTGTCACATGAGTTCCTGTTCTCTCACTCTAGGCAATTCAAATACCAAAGAAATTTAGAACAATTTCACCTCAAAAGAAAATGTAGTGCTAGAGAACACTTCAGAAACTCAAGACATGGAAGCCTTACCATGGGCTCTGCCCAATAACAGCTCAGGTGCGAGGTAGTCCGGAGTCCCAAGAATCTACCCATCATCCACGGGGGCTGCCCCTCGCCTCACACTCTTTGGAGTTCGGTATGGGGTTCCTGATTTGACCTGATTTGGGGTCTGCTAATTTAACAAGAGTTTACAATAAATATCTTCATTTCTGTTTTTCTTTTTAAGATGTTATTTATTTATTTGACAGAGGGAGAGAGAGAGGGAGAGAGCCGGCACAAGCAGGGGGAGGGGCAGAGGGAGAAGCGGGTTCCCTGCTGAGCAGAGAGCCCGATGTGGGGCTTGATCCCAGGACCCCGGGATCATGACCTGAGCCGAAGGCAGACACCCACCTAACCAACTGAGCCACCCAGGCACCCCATAACTTCATTCCTTTTACAGTGAACAGAAATGCTAAAAAAGCAAAGCTAGGCTGCTGGGCATAAAAGACATACTCAAATCCCTGATCAGTTTTGAAAATGGACTCATTACCAACTATAATTTTGAACAGTCCTGATAGCTGGTGAAATTAAATAGCTTAGATAAGACCAATTATTTCAATAAGATCAAGATATGCAAGAAAGAATGAAGAAATCCGCAAGAAAAATTTCTTTCTTGGTAGAATGGATTAATACAAACTTAAGAATGGTCACTGAGGGACGTTGTGGCTGACAAATGATTGAATTACTGGGACAACACATCAGCTGGAACAAAATATAAATAACTTCTTGTGCTAATTGGTATGTAAGTTTTAAAGATACTTTGTGGTCTCACAAGGACTCTGTGAGACCAGTGGGAGAGGTGTCAGCATATTCTACAGAGAGGTAAGAAGCTGAGGCTCTGAGGAAAACGGACTTCTAAGTCACTCAGTAAGTTCTGAATAGAAAACTCCAAGTCTTGTGACCCTAATTCAGAGTTTGTACTCTCAACTTTATGTCATATCTCCAAAAAAAGAAAAAAAATGAAACTTTGGGTTTGTTAAGAAAAAGGTTTAGAAAATAAAAATAACATAAGATTTGAAATATATATTTTCCAACTATTTCCTACAAAGAAAAGAGATAATCTAGGAAGGTCCTTAAAAGGGAGTAAGATAGAGTGAACTTTAATATTGTATCTTAGAGTTGCTGTTGTCAAGTGAAAATATGTGACTGTAAATATGTAAACATGTGATTGAAAATATGTGACAGTCTAGGGGCACCTGGGTGGCTCAGTTGGTTAAGTGGCTGCCTTTGGCTCAGGTCATGATCCCGGGGTCCTGGGATCGAGCCCAGCATCGGGCTCCCCGCTCAGTGGGGAGTTGGCTCCTCCCACTCCCTCTGCCCCTCCCCGCTGCTCATGCATGCATGCGCTCTCTCAAATAGATAAAATCTTATAAAAAGAAAATATGTGAAAGGCTAGAGAGCAAATGAAGAAGTGCTTTAGTTAATAATAATAAATTGCTACCAGCTTTGCCTTTTGGCATCAAAACCTCCCAACAGTCCACAGATTCCCAACCAGCAGAACAGAAAATCTCAGATAGTCTAGGTGAGAGGCAAGTATCTGGCCTTCATAGTTTATGGGTATAAAATCTAACGACAAAGTGTTAAAAAGTTAGAACATACCTGATATGGCATATAGGATGTTCCTTTTTGATTAGGGGTTATAGCCATGGGATACGAACCACTATAAACACATGAAATTTCCATTGCATCTAAAGAGGTAATGCTCATTTTGGATGGTTCTGAGTCATTGGACGCATTGATATGACTGTTAAAACTTCGAAAAGCTACAGCATTTCTTTTAGATAAGGTTAATGTTTTCAACACCTCTGAAGACGGAGCTAACATTTTTTGGCTACTGCCTTGGACAGCAGGATTCTCATCACCTTTCGGCAAGGTATTCTCCTGCCAGCTGGGTGATATGGTGAGTAGGTCTTCAGTGTTTGATTCTTCAAAAGAGGATTCTTTGATGCTTTTATCTGGATCTAAGGACTGCCTTTCTAATGAACTTTCCATGATAGAAATTCCGGGAAAAGATGAATCGGAGTCCATACAAATACTTTTAGAAGCTCTCTCAGCGTCGGAACATAGAAAACTAGAACTGAGGAGGTCCTTCTTGTCATTCTTATCACAGTCCTCATCCAGTTCACACAGAAGGTTTTTTGCTATCATTGGGGTAGGTGATTTTTCTGGGGTGTGTGGTTTACCAATGAAAGAACTGACCACGTTCTCCTCATCAGCACAGTCACTTTGCTGACCACATACAGATAGCTTCAGGTCTTGGACCTCAGTTGTTAAGCCCGTCCTTTGATTTATATAACCATCGCTCATTTCATTTCTAGACTTCTGCTCTACACAGTTTTTTTTATTCTGTATGATGTTCTGACAAGGACTAGAGTCAACTAACTCAAAATTTCTTTTAAAACCTCTTTTCCCAAGGTGCTCTTCAGTCCTATCACCAGAATCCACAGCCCACTGCTCTGACTGGTGAAAACCAGACTGTGCTGTGTCAGTGGCCACATGAATATTATTTATATCCAGTTCTTTTGCTTCCCAAGAAACTTCCCCGGGGAAGCATTTTTTAGCCAGGTTTACACAGGAGCTTCCAGTCTCAGGAACGGCACTGCTGTTATGAATGGGAGAAACTGCTAACTCAAGATCCTTTTTATCGAAACCTTTGGTTTCAATGGAATCGGTAGATTTTGTACATGAAGGCTTTTCTATTATATTCCAACTCATCACCGTAGAGCCCAATGCATTGTCACTTTCCTGAGAGGGAGGAAAAAACACTCTCTTGACTTAGGTGGGATAAATGACTCCATAAATTACTACGCTACCTATTCCCACTTTCCATTGGAACAAAAGAACAACGATAACAGAGAATTAAAGAGCAATATAAACAATTAAGCATGTTTTTATATATATTTTGAGTGAAACACTGGTCTAAAATTCAAACAAACTATCCTTTAATATGTCTTTTCATAATTTAATATGTATTTGTATAATATGTATTTGATAGTCTATAATCCATATGTTTTCTTTTTTTTAAAGATTTTATTGATTTATTTGAGAGAGACACAGGGAGAGAGGGAACACAAGCAGGGGGAGTGGGAGGGGGAGAAGCAGGCCTCCCGCCGAGCAGGGAGCCCAACGCGGGGCTCGATCCCAGGACCCTGGGATCATGACCTGAGCCCAGGCAGACGCTCAACGACTGAGCCACCCAGGCGCCCCTCTATGATACATAGCTGATAGATGTTCTTTAGCTAGCACAAATTAATAAGCAACATTTTCAGGCAAAATCGAGGGTAACGCTATATTATATAGATACCTTCTTTGCAATATGGGTACAGACGATTCTGTTTTGAATTACAAAATGCACAGGACTTAAAATACAGTTAATGGAAAATTATAGACAAAACTTTTGTTAACGGAAACAGGTATCACTTCGTACAAGTATAATAAAACCAAGCTGATAAAGATGAAGCTAAACGAATCATAATTTATAATTAAAACCCAAAAATAACAGGAATTAAAATCCACTGTCAACAAGATGAAACGATGAGGCATTGATAACAAACCACTTGCCTTAAAATCTGTTTGAATTCTAACTATCTGCAGGTGCTTTTGTGCGATCAGAGCTTTATACAGAGTATCATACATTGGTGTATGGTAATCAGGATTTTTACAAGATTACTAAGAGTGCGTCTTCCATAAACTCGAACACTGCCTATTTTTGGTATGTAAAAATCAAACTTCATTAACTTACTTAGTAATAATAAGGAGTGCTTAGTCATGAACAACAATAGCAAAAATCCCTAAATTACAACTCACAGATCTGCAGGCACAGATCATCCAGGGATTAGCACAGGGTTTATCAGGGTTCCCCTGTGGTCCATCGTCACTCCTCTGATCATAACTTGAGAAGCACTACCATAATCCAATCATTGTATTCCCCACAGATACAGAAGGGGTAGGGAGAAGGTAAAGCTGTGTATGGTTTGACATATTACACAATATGCTTTCTTGAACAGCAAAGAGGTGAAGTAAGTTATTAGGAAAGGAAATCTGTTTATCCTGTAGCGTGTATTACCTGTAGAGCAGCCTATAAGAGAAGGGAAAAAGATCAAGAAACACTGCCTTGACTAAAAAATAATCTGACTTTACTTCTAGAACACAAATATCCAACAACGAAGAAAATCACATTACTGAGAATAAGGAGTAAATACAATCCAAATTATTTACTCAAACAGAAGGTCTACTTTTTGCGTATTGACATAATTCTAATCTAACATTATTTTATGTGCACTCTATGAAGGAAACCTTATTATAATTTAAAACTTGGGGTGCCTGGGTGGCTCAGTCGTTAAGCGTCTGCCTTTGGCTCAGGTCATGATCCCAGGGTCCTGGGATCGAGCCCCGCGTGGGGGTCCCCGCTCAGCGGGAAGCCTGCTTCTCCCTCTCCCACTCCCCAGCTTGTGTTCCCTCTCTCGCTATGTCTCTCTCTGTCAAAGAAATAAATAAAATCTTTAAAAAGATAAAAAAATTAAAATAAAATAAAAATTAAAAAATAAAAAAAAGCCCATCTAGATGCCCTGAAACAAATATTTACTATCATTTTTCTGCAAGCTCATTATATATTAATCATGAATAATTCTGCATTTGAATGAGAAATGAAATACTTAAAAATAATTTGACAGATTATACACGGAAATGGAGACTACCTTCACTGCCATTCATGTAACAGTTTCATTTCCTTATAGAATGTACATGGAAAGGTATAAAGTGTCTCCACCGTTAATGTGACATAGGAAAGAGGCTGGGGTTGGGATAAAGGTCACTCTAGCCTGGCAGTCCTTCTCCCATCGGGGGCTGCTGTGGCACTCAGACTGCACACTGGATACGAAGGTGTGGGACTGGCTGCTGGCACTGGATGTAGCCAGCCTTCTCCTGGACTGCAGGAGGTTAGACGTTAGGCACTTCACAGGCATCCTGGGATTGGAGGCAACTGTTTCAAGACCTGTATGTATCGGAGCTTATGTCACATCTGTCTGAGTTCCTCACCAAACCTGAATCTTTCCAGATAATTAGGCAAAGTATTAAGTATTGTACATCAGAGCTCTGTCTGTGTAAACATTATCCGATCCGCCAGGATGGCTCAGGTGTTTTGGACATACAAGTACTGTTGTGAACGTTTACGGAGAAAAAAGCAAACCCTCAACATTCACAGGTGAAAATCAGGACAAAAGAACTAAGCTGTAATTAGGAGGAAACCCATTATCCACTTTGAAACTCTTCTTGATAAAGGAGCATTATTGATATGCTATATCCAGATATGATATAAGATAGGAATGTGACTAAATTTACTCAGTTCAATTCGTATTTAATTAAAACCATAGCTTTAGGGGCACCTGGGTGGCACAACCAGTTAAGGATCTGACTCTTAGGTTTCCACTCAGGTCGTGATGTCCGGGTCATGAAATGGATCCTCGCATCGGGCTCCAGGCTTAGGATGGAGTCTGCCTGAGATGCTCTCTCCGTCTCCCTCCCCTTCCCGCCTGTGCTCTCTCGCTCTCTCTCAAATAAAAAACATAGCTTTTTTCCAATGTTGAGGCTTATGTGCTCACAAGCGTGAATTATCTACATCCATGAGGGATATTTTATACGACTGGGTAAAACAAGTAACAGTGAATTGGCTAACAGCAAGCCAGTACAAGAAAGCAGCATCACCTACATGATACATGTTTGTCTCTCATAGACTCACGCTAAAAACTGTTGTTCCTGAACTTATGAGACACAATAGGCTTTTACTAAAGATCATATGTGCATATACAGATTTTCTATGTATATAAAAAGATATGTATATCTTGCCTTTTCTTTCCCAAAGCAGGTGAACTCATGACTTTAATCTCAAGTAAATTCTTACAATTTTTTGATTTAATGAATCTTGGAACTTTAAAACTAGAAACAGAATTTCAATGGCCATCTAAAGCAACTTTATTTTTGGTACATAAACCCTCTCAATGAAATTCCTCACTCATTGGACACTGACCTTGATATTTGACTAAACTGCTCAGCTTGTCCCTCCCCCCCGCCCCAGTAATGTGGAAATTTGTGTCTACCCCAATGCCATGTGCGCACTGTGTATTTGCTAAAGAGTTCTCTCTGGATCAGTGATATAATCAGACCATTCCTTTCTTTGGAACTTTTGTGTTTTTTATTTTATTTTTTAAAGATTTTATTTATTTGACAGAGAGAGAGAGAGAGAGCGAGCACAAGCAGGGGCAGAGGGAGAGGGAGAAGCAGGCTCCTCATTGAGCAGGGAGCCCAATGCGGAACTCGATCCCAGGACCGTGGGATCACGACTGGAGCCTAAGGAAGATGCTTAACCATCTGAGCCACCAGGCGCCCCTCTTTGGAACTTTTGAGGACTCCCCTTTTTCTACAGCTTAAATTCTAGGTTCCCTGTAATGACACTTAATCCTTCCCCATCTACCTGCTAAGCTTCCCTTCCCCTTGCACATGCTTCCCATTCTCACAAAACACGTTTAATCCCCATTGTCTGAAGATGGAATACTTCCAAGTGTCTGTGCCTTTGTTCATGCCTCTACCCGAAATGCTTTTCCAGTACACTTGGAGCTACTGCTATATCTTCATTGAGAACCGTTCCTTATTTTCCCAGTTAGCATTTAACACTTTCTGTGTTGTATCACAGTATCCTTCTTGCAATTTTATTTTAGAGGATTGCTATTGTTATCCCTTTACACATGTAATCACCACAGAATTACAAGTTCTTCTGAGGCAAGGACCTCTCTTATTCATCTTGATATCCACTTGGTGACCAGCAGTGCCTTGCCCTGATTTACTTCTGACTAGATTTAAAAAACAACTAAGGGAGATGCCATTACTTTCATTTAAGAATAAGGCTGTAGTAGCAACTGCATATTCTGTATTTTAGTACTTTTTATTTGTCAAAGCTATTTATGTTTTTCAGCCATTTTGATTTCCACAGAAGTGATTTTGACAGAGAAATAAGACTCACTGACTTTGGAAGAAAGGGTCAGTGGACAGATAATTATAGTTGCAATCAGGACTTGGCTTACCCACTTCTAGTGTGTAACTAAACATTTTCAAACATTCATTTTCTCATTTGTAAGGGAGATATCCTGGATATGTACAGATTTGAGGACTAAATTAAAAATGAGGTAACATCTACAAAAACATGTGACACTAATTGCCCTTCAAAGCATCATTATTCACATTCCCAAGATGAAGAACATCAAGCGCAGAGAACTAAATCATCCACCGTTGCTAAGTTATAAAAGGTGAAGTTAAGTGCTATACAAATGTCCCATTCTCTTCCTCCACTACTTTTGTTTTTCATTGTGAGCTAATGAAAAATTATATCTTTACTTCAACTATTTTATTTCAAAATCTTTTGGAAATAATTTTATAAAGACACAAAATATTATAGGTACTACATCTTCTCTATATAAGATTTCCATAGACCCAGTACAGTGAAATTTACCCAATGATCATTCTAATACCAAACTAACTGAGGAATATCTCATTAGCTAGGTATTTTATTCTGTTGACTTAAAGATCTACAACAGGGGTGCCTGGCTGGTTCAGTCAGTAGAGCATGTGACTCTTGATCTCGGGATTGTAAGTTCCAGCCCTATGTTGGATATAGAGATTACTTAAAATAAACTCTTTATTAAAAAAAAAAAAGATCTGCAACAATCTGTGTCAGAAATGGCATTTAAACGAAGAAATATAGGAATGCCACAGACTGTTCAAGTATTTGTATTTCAAACCCCTATTAGAAATTTAAAAATTCAAAAACATTTTGTTCCTCAAAAGACACACTTAATGGAATGAACTACCTTTTTCTTTTATACTCACATGAGTTTAGTAGTTTGCTAGAATAAGGAGTAGTATCCCTGTGATCTACAGACATAGGACAAATTAGTCCTTGAGAAAGGTGCGATGTTTCAGATACATGGGTTGAAAGAATATTTGTAGAGTCTTTGTTTTTTTCTGCAACTGGTGTGTTCTATTAAAGAGAGAAAAACAAAAACAAATGCTAAGATTTACCGCCACAAAACACCACCTAAATACATAGACTGTTATACCACCTAAGTAGATAATGTTAAAGTAACTCAACATGCTTGATATTTAAATTTATTTTGAACATTTATTTTAAAAAAGCATTTACAATTTTAAATGGCAATCATGAGAGGGCATGTCATGTGACTTTTTTCTAATCAAGTGCTTACAAATCCCAAAGAGCTGATGAGAGATAACACTGGTCCTGGGGTTCTTGAATAATCTTGTCTAGGTTTAGCCATTGATGGTGTCGTAAGGATATCCATCATATTGATGACTATGTATGGAAAGAAAAGTATATGAAATTCTTTAAAAACTTCAATATTTTTGTCTTACTAGTCACTAATCATCTGTTCTGAACTTTGTCCGCTTTCCACATTAACATTATCTGTAACACTGGCTTGTGTAAGATGAACGTATCCAGAGAAGCCACCATGCCATGGAGTAAACATATACAACAAGCAGACAAAGACAAATACTATATGATCTCTATTATATATGGAATCTTAAGAAACAAAACAAAACTAAGCTCACAGGTACAGAGAACAGTTTGCATGGGATGCCAGAGGCAGGGGTGGAGGATAGGAGAAACGGGTGAAAGGGGTCAAAAAAAAAAAAAAGAGAGATAAATATTTCCCTATTTAAAAAAAAGCAACTGATTGAAATCATTAAACTTTGATAGAATAGAGTCTTCCTCTGGAATGAATAGAACACAGTGTAATGACCCAAATTAGGGAGTACTCAATCATCAAACAAGAGTATTATCTAACTGGCAACAAAATAATTCTTGGTAAATCAAATACTAGAAAAGGATGGGGTAAGAAAAATTAAGAAAGGAATATTAGGAATATAAATTAAAATTTCAATATCACAATCTGTTTAAGGAATTAGTACAAATTATGGGCCCCCCATTAACTAACATGTGCAAGTGTAGGTCAAGATAGAAATTGATGGAGAATTTTTATCAGTTTCAGTGCATAACTTTGTAAAATAATTCAACATTCACACATAATGTACTGTTTTCTTTAGATATCAAAAATGGTGGGTGCCTGTCAGGCGGTAGAGCATGCGACTCTTGATCTCTGGGTCATGAGTTAGAGCCCTAGGTAGGGTAAAGAGATTACTTTTAAAAAATCATTTAGTTATTTAGAGATTTTTTAAAAAATTGATTTATTTATTTGACAGACAGAGAGAGACACTGACAGACGGCACACAAGCAGGGGGAGTGGGAGAGGGAGAAGCAGGCTCCCTACCGAGCAGGGAGCCTGATGCGGGACTCGATCCCAGGACTCTGAGATCATGACCTGAGCCAAAGGCAGACACCTAATGACTGAGCCACCCAGGCGCCCCTATTTTAAGATTTTTTATTTACCTGACACAGAGAGAGAGAATGTAAAAGCAGGGGGAGTGGCAGGCAGAGGGAGAGGGAGAAGCAGCCTCCCCGCCAAGCAGGGTCCCAGGACTCTGGGATCATGACCTGTGTTGAAGGCAGATGCCCAGCCAACTGAACCACCCAGGCGCCCCTTAAAAAATAATTTAAAAAAATAATCACACGCCCCCCCCCACCACAAATGGTAGGAAAAGCATAATATTCTACGTGGTATCAGACTTTTTTAAAAAGATTTTATTTTTAAGTAATCTCTACACCCAATGGGGGGTTGAACTCACAATCCTGATATCAGTATCCTCCACCGACTGAGTCAGCCAGGTGCCCTCCTATGTGATATCAGACTTTTAAAGGTAAGCTGAAAATTTGAACTTAACAAATTTTATTTGTTATTTTTTTATTTCTTCATATGGAGAAATAATAACTAACAGGTAACAATAAACATCTTAAAGAATATTTTATAAACTAGGGGCGCCTGGGTGGCTCAAATGGCTGGGTGAGTGACTCTTGATTTCAGCTCAGGTGGTGGTCTCAGAGTTGTGGGAGCCCGACCCCTGTTAGGCTCCAGGCTCAGCTGGGAGTCTGCCTCTCTCCCTCTGCCCCTCCCCCTGCTCATGTGTCCACGCTCTCTCTCTCTCTAAAATAAAATCTTTTTTAAAAAATAATCTTTTATAAATTAAATGTTAAAAATATTATGGCAGTGATTTCTTGGATAGGATTCCAAAGGCACAGGCAAAAAGCAAAAATAGACAAATGGGGCTATGTCAAACTTAAAACCTTCTGCATATCAAAGGAGATAATCAACAGAATGAAAAGAACCTACAGAATGGGAGGAAATATCTGCAAATCAGTTATCTGATAAGGGGTTAATGTACAGAGTATATAAAGTACTACAATCCAACAACAATTAAAAAAATAATTATGTAATTAAATTAAGTGGACAATGGATTTGGACAGATATTTCTCCAAAGATAACACAAACAGCCAACATGGTTATGAAAAGATGCTCAACATCAGTAATCAACAGAAAAAGGCAAACCAAAACTATAATGAAATATTATCTCATACCCATGAGGATGGCTAGTATCAAAAAACAGAAAATAGTGTTGGCAAGAATGTGGAGAAACTGGAACCCTGTACATGGCTGGCAGAAATGTTAAATAGTGCAGCCACTATGAAAAACACAATAGAAGCTCCTCAAAAAATTAAAAGTAGAATTCCTGTATGACCCAGGAATTCCACAACTGGGTATATACCGGAGAGAACTGACAGCAGGGTCTCCAAGGGATATTTATACATTCATGTTTATTGCATAATTCACAATAGCCAGGAGGTAGAAGCAACCCAAATGTCTACTGACACATGAATGGATAAAAAAAGTGGCATATATCCGTATAATGGAATGTTATTAAGCCTTTAAAAAGAAGGAAATCCTGTTACATGCTGCGATATGGATGAACCTTGAGGACATTACGCTACGTGATATAAGGCAGTCACAAAACAACAAATACTCTATGGTTCTACTCATATGAGGTGCCTAAAGTAATCAAACTCACAGATACAGAAAATAGAATTGTGGTTGCGGGGGCTGGGGGGAGGGGAAATCAGGGGACAGTGTTTCAGTTTTGCAAGATGAAAAAGTTCTAGAGATCTGTTGCATAACGATGTGAATATAGTTAATACTACTGAACTTTAAAAAAAAAAAAGTTTGGGCGCCTGGGTGGCTGAGTCGTTCAGCGTCTGCCTTCAGCTCAGGTCATGATCCCAGGGTCCTGGGATCGAGTCCCACATTGGGCTCCCTGCCCGGCGGGAAGCCTGCTTTTCCCTCTGACCCTCTCCCCTGCTTGTGTTCCTGCTCTCGCTGTCTCTCTCTCTCTGTCAAATAAATAAATAAAATCTTTAAAAAAAAAATTCACTTTTTAAGAAGGGTAAATTTTATATTATGAATTTTTTACCACTATTAAAAAAAAAAGAAAAACCAAATTCAGAATCTGTACACTTAAAAGATGTTTGTCATATTAATATTTATACTAATACAAATGTAGAGTTATTTGGGAGGCAAATTGTATTTATTTTTATTTTTATTTTTCATATAAGCCATCTACTCAATGTGGGGATGGAACTCATGACCCCCATATCAAGAGCTGCATGCTCTACCAACTGAGCCAGCCAGGTTCACCATGGGAGCCAAGTTTTAAATAAATCATCAGATAGGAAAAAAATAAAATAAAAAATATTAAACTGTTATATCACCATAACACAAAATTCATCTGCTTTATGGCTTTTTCCAATATCTTATCTGAAACCCAGGGAGTTAGATTTGCCTCACAATTAAAACATGTTTAGATTTTAGAAAGGTAATGTGATAAATATATAGTGACTTTTTATTTTTTTGTTGTTTTTTTATTGAGGTATGACACACAATTTTACCTTAGTTTCAGTTGCACAACCTAGTGATTCAACAACTCTATCCATGATACTATGCTCACCATGAGTGTAGCTACCATCTGTCATACAATGCTTTTACAATACTATTGTGTATATTCACTGTCCTGTACTTTTCATCCCTATGACTTATTCATTCCATAACTGGAAGCCTGTGTCTCCCCCTCCCTTTCACACATTTTGCCCTTTTGCCTGTTCTCCCCCACAATCATCAGTTTGTTCTCTGTATTAATGGGTCTGTCTCCACTTTTTTTTGTTTGTCTGTTTTGTTTTAGATTCCATGATATTAAGTGAAATTATATGGTACTTGTCTTTCTGTATGACTTATTTCACTGAGCATAATACCCTCCAGGTCTGTCCATGTTGTCACAAATGGCAAAACCACATTCTTTTTTATGGCTGAGTAATATTCGTGTGTGTGTGTGTGTGTGTGTGTGTGTGTACATGCCACATCTTCTTTATCCATTCATCTATTGATGGACACTTGGATTGCTTCCCTATCTGGGCTATTGGAAATGCTGCTGCAATCAACATAAGGATGCACATTATCTTTTCAAATTAGTATTTTTGTTTTCTTTGGGTAACTATCCAGTATAATGTATAGTAAGGAACACCCCTAGTGGCATCTCATCTAGCCACGTGTACTCAAATATTATTATTACTGCTGTGAAGAATCTGAGTAGTTACATGAAATGGGAGTAATAAAAACCATAAATAGCCCATATCAGCTCAGGTCAGATTTTATCAAACTAAATGAAAATCTTTGGGTCTTCAAAAGTTTCTGAAATTTGTACTTGCAGATAAAGAATTATAGATCTGTTTATTTTCAAACAATTATAATCCCATGGTTTCAAACAATTATAATCCCGTGGTTTATAATTTATAAGCCCAGTTTTTTGCTATCCTGTTTTTATTTCTATCTGCTACCATTTTAATAGAGAATACAATATGCTACCAAGTTGATAAGCTCTCAAGTATCCACGTTTCTATGATAAACTTAAGTAATTTCTACTTTCTCCCTATTAGAAACAATGGTGCTACAAAGTTTTATTCATATATTTTGTTCTCTTGAACCATTTCCTTAGAATAAATTTCAAGATAGACTAATTAGGTCAAAAAGAATTAAACTTTTTTGTTTCTTAAAACACATTGGTAGATATCAGTTGGAAAGTACCGTGCTAATTTACAATGTTTCTGAAAAAACTAACTGTGCTTTTGCAGTCTCATTAATTTTAGATCTTCAGTCCTCTCTTTTTTTTTTTGCCTAGCTTAACAGTGTGAAATGATTCTTTCGTTATTTTTTAAATTAGCATTTCTTTCATTACTAGTAGCGAAATCAACATACTCCCATATATATGTGTGTGTGGGTATGTGTGTGCGGATTGTGTTCGGTTTCTTTGCCCCTTGTTTATCAAGGTCTCCGTGGTGGTCCTATCAGTGTGAATAAAGTTCTGTAGGTATTACTGTTTCTCATGTTATAGTTATTTTTGTCATTTTACTGATGTTTAATTGGTCAAACCAGTTTCAGTAGAGACAAAAAGTCAGAACAGAACTTGTGAGTTCCTCTTTGAAGATCCAAAGATCTTTGAGCGCCCTTGATGATTTAGAAATGATTTCCATTTCTCATCTTTTTTTTTTCCCATTTTTCATCTTCAATTGAAAGGAAATACCATTATACTTTTCTAGTCTTTTTTGGAACAAATAATCATCAAATTTTAGCATTATAAACTAACAAAATAGTGTAAGTTAATAGTATGTAGTTGTTGGGTATTTATTTTTTTAGTTGTTGGGTTTTTAAAAAGGTACTTACCTGCTATTTTTCTTACCTCTATTCAAAGTAACTTTGGAAAGGCCAAAATCTGTTAGTTTAATATGACCTTCATTAGAAATAAGCATATTGTCTGGTTTCAAATCCCTGCACATACAAAAGACAAATAGCAGATAATTAAAAAAGAGCTAGTGTTGATGTTAGAATTAGCAGGGAAAAACCTGGAAAGTTACAGAAGAATCAAACCCTATTTTCTCTAAAATAAGGCACTTATTGTTGGCTTTGAAAGTGCAAAAAACAACTCTCAAAAGTAAATAATCTTCTGTATATTTGAACCTATGAGAAAGTTAACTGATTTAATACTATATTCTCTTTGCATTATTCCTAGATAGTTCATTATAACAAATAAACCTCATTAGATAAAATAAAGCTCAGGCCACACCAAAATCATATTTACCTCATTCATGGAGGGTAAGATTAAGCCTTAACTGAGAAGAGCCACTTAGAACATGACTTTCTTTGCACACCGCAAGTCAGTTGGCATTATAAAGTAGAGCACTTTTATATGACGGTAGGGAGTGGAAAAAAGATTCAATATCCTTCACAACAAATGGTGTACCTGTGCTAAACGCAACATATTCAAAGCACAGGGAGGGGAGACAAAAGAAGAGTTGATGGAATTTATACTTTTTTTTTAAACTTAGTGCTTTTATTTACTTTTTATTTATTTTTAAAGATTTTATTTATTTATTTGACAGAGGGAGACACAGCAAGAGCAGGAACACAAGCAGGGGGGAGTGGGAGAGGGAGAAGCAGGCCTCCTGCCGAGCAGGGAGCCCGATGTGGGGCTCGATCCCAGGACCCTGGGATCATGACCTGAGCTGAAGGCAGACGCTTAACCGAGTCACCCAGGTGCCCCGAGTTGATGGACTTTCTAAACTCATACAAGTTACTACCAAACTTTAGATAAGTCCAGATACATGGGCAAATGATTATGCAAATATTTCAAACTCAAATATTTAATCCATAATTTGATTATTTGTGCTTTTTAGTAATAGTTTGTAGAAAAGTCAGTCTTTACCTGTGGATGATTCCGTGTCTATGAAGATAGTCTAGAGCCAAGGCTACTTCAGAAATATATTTCACAGCCATCTCCTCTTCATCAAAATAACCATATATATGTAGGAGAGACTTGACATCTCCACCAATAAGATATTCCATTACCTATCAAAAAGGAATACAAATGTTACAAAATAAAAACAATATGATTTCTTTAAAAACATTATTTGGTATTAGTTATATATTTTTAGCATTGTTCTTTAACAGACACATTTTCTTGCTCTCACTCAGTACACATTAATACCAAGTTTGCTCATGTTGCCATATAGTTTTTTTAAATTGAATTTAAACTGTTTAATCTGAATAAAAATTCAGACTTACAGAAAGGTATAAGAACAGTCCCATATACTCTTCATCTAGATTCACCCCTGTGAGCATTTTGCCCATTTGCTTTCTTCCTCTCCACACATATGAATATGAAATAAATGTCTGTTGATAACATAATTGTTACATAATTAAAAAGGAACACAATTATTAACATACATATCTTAAACGCACGATTTTTATTCGGACTAAACAGTTTAAAAAATGTGACATTAACTACTGATATTTATAGCTTTAAAGTTTTTACTAAATAACTGGAGAATAAAGTTGAAGAGGTCATGACCAGTCACTACAAAATTCTTTGTCATATATCTCCTAACAAGGATATTCTTACATAACTACAGCATAAAAAAATTCTAGGAATTTAACACTAATATAATACTATTATCTAGTTGATATTGTCCATATTCAAATTTCTCTGCGTATCTAAATAAATGTCCTTGATAAGACTTCTCACCCCTCCCGCCCAAGCCAGGATCCCCATGGTATTTAGTTATCATGTCTCTTTAGTCTCCTTTAATCTGGGACAGATTTTCTCCTTTCAGAGGGGGGCAGTCTTTCTTGACATTTGATTATCTCCTCACTATTCAATTCAGGTTTGCATTTTTGGCAGGAATTCTAAATAAGTAATGTTGACTCTTTCTTAGAGACACTCCCAGCAGATGAGACACCTAATGTCAGCATGTTCCATTACTGGATGTTGACTTTGATCACTTAGTTAAGGTGGGACTTCTAGATTTCTCCAATGAAGGAGTACTTTTTTAACTCCCTTGATAATTAATTAGTAGTGTGTGGGGGGAAATACATTGAGAGTATGTAAATAACCTGTTGCCCAACAAATCTGCAAGCACTGATCTTAGCATCATGTGACCACAGATGATTCGTGTCTGAATCCAATATTGCTATGTGGTTGCAAAGCTCTATTATTCCTTCTTCTATATGTACTAGTCATTATTCTCAAAAATTTGTATAGTTTTAAGGTATAAAATACTGCCTAGTGAGAACTTCATAAAACAAAGTCCTTTCTTTCCTCTTTAGGTCAGGAGTTTCCCTGGTATATACAGGCTAGTCAATGTTTGTTGAGGAGATCAATCATGAACACATTTGCTAAGCCCAAAATCTGTGCTACACACTGTGCTAGAACTGAGAAGATAAGCAGGAATAAGGTGTCTCTGCACTGAAAGAGTTTATAATTTAGTAGTAGGTAAATAAATAAGTAAACAGATACTTTATTTGAGTTCACGATAATGTTTATTTTCTTACATCCTCATCAACAATAATTATTGATCCTTTTTATTTTTGTCAATCTAAGAAAAAAATGGACTTGTTTAAATGTTTATTTACTTGTAGGGAGATTTAGGATCTTTACACTATTTTTTTTTAATTTTTAATTTAATTTTTTTTTAAAGATTTTATTTATTTATTTGACAGAGAAAGAGACAGCGAGAGAGGGAACACAAGCAGGGGGAGCAGGAGAGGGAAAAGCAGGCTTCCCGCTGAGCAGGGAGCCCGATGCGGGGCTCAATCCCAGGACTCTGGGCATGACCTGAGCCGAAGGCAGACGCTTAACCGATTGAGCCATTTTACACTATTTTTTTTTTAAAGATTTTATTTTTAAGTAATCTCTACACTCAACAGGGGGCTTGAACCCACAACCCCAAGATCAAGAATCACATGCTCACTGACTGAGCCAGCCAGGTGTCCCTATTTTTGGTCTTTTATGTGTCTTCTGTGAATCACTTCTATTCTTTGCCCATTTTTCTACTGGGGTATTTAATTCTTTCTTATTGATGTATAAAATCTGTTTATATAGGAATAAAATTAGCCGTTTGTGTATTTTATGAAAAATATTTCCTCCAAACTTGCTATTTGACTAGGTAAATGGTATTTTGTGTCTATATATGTTTTATTTTGTGCTTAAAATACCTACACCAATTTATGATTTAAAAATATTCACGAGTTTTCTTCCAGTACTTTTTTGAAAGATTTTATTTTATTTAAGAGAGAGAGCACATGCGAGAGAGAGTATGAGCCGGGCAAGGGGCAAAGGGAGAGGGAGAAGCAGACTCCCCACTGAGCAAGGAGCCCGATGGGGCTCAATCCCAGGACCATGGGATCATGATCTGAGTTGAAGGCAGACACTCAACCGACTGAGCCACCCAGGTGCCCCTTCTTCTAGTACTTTTATGGATTCCCTTTTTTAAGTAGAAATCTACGATACAAAAGGGGAACAAATGACCGTAGCACTAACTCGAGTTTCATAACCAAGCAAAAAATGATTTAAAGTGACTTCAAAAAACAGAATTTTGATAGTATATCCCAAGGATAAAAAGAACTGCAAAACAAAACAAAACAAAATCCGAAATTGAATCTAGTTGTTTTAGTGTTAGTATAACCATATTGACCCAACAAACAAGAGCCCAGGGCCGGATGGCTTCCCAGGGGAATTCTACCAAACACTTAAAGAAGAATTAATACCTATTCTTCTGAAGGAAAACTTCCAAACTCTTTCTACGAGGCCAGCATTACCTTGATCCCAAAACTAGACAAAGAACCCACCAAAAACGAAAATTACAGACCAATCGCCCTGATGAACAAGGATGCACAAATTTTCACCAAAATACTAGTCAATAGGATCCAACAGTACATTAAAAGGATTATTCACCACAACCAAGGGGGATTCATTCCTGGGCTGCAAAGGTGGTTCAACATCTGCAAAGCAATCAATATAATACACTACATTAATAAAAGAAAGAACAAGAACCATATGATTCTCTCAATAGATGCAGAAAAAGCATTTGACAAAGTACAGCATCCTTTCTTGATCAAAACTCTTCATGGTGCAGGGATAGAGGGCACATACCTCAATATCATAAAAGCCATCTACGAAAAGCCCAGTGAGTATCATTCTCAGTGGGGAGAAACTGAGAGCGTTCCCCCTAAGGTCAGGAACACGGCAGGGATGTCCACTCTCACCACTGCTGTTCGACATCGTACTAGAAGTCCTAGCCTCAGCAATCAGGTAACAAAAAGAAATAAAAGGCATCAGAATTGGCAAAGAAGTCAAACTCTCATTCTTCACAGATGACATGATACTCTATGTGGAAAACCCAAAAGACTCCACCCCAAAATTGCTAGAACTCATACAGGAATTCAGCAGAGTGGCAGGATATAAAATCAATGCACAGAAATGAGTTGCATTTCTATACACCAACAATGAGAAAGAAAGAGAAATTAAGAAGTTGAACCCATTTAGAATTGCACTGAAAACTGTAAGATACCTAGGAATAAACCTAACAAAGGAGGGAAAGGATCTCCACACTGAAAAATATAGAACACTCATGAGAGAAACTGAGGAAGACACAAAGAAAGGGAAAAACATTCTATGCTCATGGATTGGAAGAACAAATATTGTTAAACTGTCATTGCTACCTAGAGCAATCTATACATTCAATGCAATCCCTATCAAAATACCATCCACTTTTTTCAAAGAAATGGAACAAATAATCCTAAAATTTCTATGGAACCAGAAAAGACCCCAAAGAGCCAAAGGAATGTTGAGAAAGAAAACCAAACCTGGTGGCTCACAATTCTGGACTTTAAGCTCTATGACAAAGCTGTCATCATCAAGACAGTATGGTACTGGCACAAAAACAGACACATTGGCCAATGAAACAGAACAGAGAACCCAGAAATGGACCCTCAACTCTATGGTCAACTAATCTTCGACAAAGCACAAAAGAACAGCCAATGGAAAAAAGACAGTCTCTTCAACAAACGGTGTTGGGAAAATTGGACAGCCACATACAGAAAGATGAAACTAGACCATTTCCTCATACCATACACAAAAATAGATTCAAAATGGATGAAAGACGTAAATGTGAGACAGGAATCCATCAAAATCCTAGAGAACACAGGCAGCAACCTCTGTGACCTTGGCCGCAGCAACTTCTTGCTAGACACGTCTCCAAAGGCAAGGGAAGCAAGGGTAAAAATGAACTATTGGGACTTCATCAAGATAAAAAGTTTTTGCATAGCAAAGGAAACAGTCCACAAAACCAAAAGACAACTGACAGAATGGAAGAAGATACTTGCAACTGACATATGAGATAAAGGGGTAGTATCTAAAATCCATAAAGAACTTACCAAACTCAATAGCCAAAGAATAAATAATCCAATCAAGAAATGGGCAGAAGACATGCACAGACTTTTCTCCAAAGAAGACATCCAAATGGCCAACAGACACATGAAAGAAATGCTCCACGTCCCTTGGCATCAGGGAAATACAAAACAAAACCACAATGAGATACCACCTCACGCTGGTCAGAACGGCTAAAAATAATAAGTCAGGAAACGACAGATGTTGGTGAGGACTCAGAGAAAGGGGAACCCTCCTACACTGTTGGTGGGAATGCAAGCTGGTGTAGCCACTCTGGAAGACAGTACGGAGGTTCCTCAAAACGTTGAAAATAGAGCTACCCTACAACCCAGCAATTGCACTACTGGGCATTTACCCCAAAGATACAAATGTAGTGAACTGAAGGGGCACCTGCACCCCAATGTTTATAGCAGCAATGTCCACAATAGCCAAAATATGGAAAGAGCCCAGATGTTCACCGACAGATGGATAAAGAAAATGTGTGTACACACACACACACACACACACACACACACACACACACACACACAGGAATATTATGCAGCCATCAAAAATTGAAATCTTGCCATTTGCAACAACGTGGATGGAACTAGAGGGTATTATGCTAAGCAAAAATCAGTTAAGCAGAGAAAGACAATTATCATACGATCTCAATGATACATGGAATTTAAGAAACAAGGCAGAGGATCACAGGGGAAGAGAGGAAAAAATAAAACAAGATGAAGCCAGAGAGGGAGACAAACCATGAGACTCTTAATCTCAGGAAACAAACTGAGGGTTGCGGGCGGGGGTGGGGAGGTGTGTGGGTGTGTGTGTGGAGGTATGGGTTAACAGGGTGATGGACATTAAGGAGGGCAGGTGATTAATGAGCACTCATGAATCACAGACCTGTACCTCTGAAACCAATAATACATTATATGTTAATTAATTGAATTAAAATTAAAAGAAAACAATATTGATATTGTTATTTTGAAAGTATTAGATCTACATGATGTTATAAGTTTAAGCAAACGAGTAATTATGTTAATGTTCTTAAGAACCCAGATGGTCAGGGTAAAAGAATACATTTTTTTTCAAAATATTTTTATAGGTTATATTTTTTCAAAGATGAGGAGTAAAAATTCTATAATTTCCCATTGAATTAGAAATTTCAGCACGTACTTATGATATAGTTTTCTCTTTCTATAAAAATGTTATGGAGCCTGGGTGGCTCAGTTGGTTAAGTGGCCAACTTGATTTCAGCTCAGGTCATGATCTCAGGGTCGTGAGATCGAGTCCCGTATTGGGCTCTGTGCTGGGCATGGAGCCTGCTTAAGATTCTTTCTCTCCCTCTGCTCTGCCCCCCTCTAAAAAAAAAAATGTTATAAAATACATAAGTCACAGGGATGAAAAGTACAGCACAGGAAATATAGTCAATGACACTGCAATAACTTTGGTGACAGATGGCAACTAGACTTACTGTGGGGATCATTTCATAATTTATAAAATCACTATGATTTATACCTGAAACTAATAGGATATTGTTTTTCATCTTTTTAATCTTTTAATCTTATTAATCTTTTAATTCTTCCTGGTGCTCTCTAATGCCTTTACTATATAACCTACATACTGTTCCATATACCCTGTGTGATTAAATAGTTCCCTACCTTCTTTGGGAATGCAATATGTCAATGTTTCCTTCTTTTTCTGTAAAAAGCCAGATAGTAAATATATTAGGTTTTGCAAGCCACATGGTCTGTGTGGCAACTACCTCACTCTTCTGATGTAGCACAAGAGCAGCCATAGATAATAAGTAAACAAAAGGATGCGGTTATGTTCCAATAAAATGTATTTAGTCACGGAAATTCAAATTTCAAATAGTTTTCACATTTCACAAAATATTATTCTTCCTTCGATTTTTTTTCAACATTTTAAAAATGTCAAAACTATTCTCAGCTCACAGGCTGTGCAGAAACAGTGGGCCAGATTTGGCTCACCACAGGCTTGAAAGATGGAAAGTCAATTATTCTTACAGTATTTAGTTTCCACCTTCTTACTGCTACTCTGTATTTTTTTTCAACTCTCTCAGACAGTGAACCATCCTACAAAGTAGACCCACATATCTGCCTTTCTTAGAACCTAGGGGGTCTCCTGAAGGACTCTGAGGGTGAATTCCCTCAATATAAATTTGTATCTTTGCTTCAAAACCCTGCCCCACAGCATTAGCAGGTCTTGTCTCTTAAGAGAAGGTCATTACAAGCAGGTACTGCAATTCATGCTAAGGTATTTGTTGGAGTGTTGTTTAGAATTGTAAAAGAACCCAAACCAACTCATTACTAGGACATTTGTTATAAAAATTACGGCATTCCTAAATAAATCCATGTAATTCTGGGTAGCTATTAGAAAGGATGAGGTCACCGGTAAGTGGAAAAAAATATGTAGGTTAAGTATAATATGATCACATTTCATGTACTTAAACTGTGTACAAAACTTTTATTGATCCTGAATTAGTCCTAATGCAAAAAAGCTGCTAAAAAGGGTGCTCACCACTGTCCTAGAAAAACTTCTTATTCTCCAAAGTTTTCTGGTCTTCCCATTAAATCTTTCAAACCACATTTAATGTCAGTTTAAATATACTCACAGATTTACTGAAAGACGAGAAATGGATTTAACCATCAGGTACCAAAAGAGTTTTAGGGTGGACTCTATTTTTATAATCTATCCTGAATTTTCAGGTGTACGGTCTGAAGCTGGATATGAGGTTCTGTTCAGTTTCAAGCTTTTGATATAGCAAAAAGTTGAATTGTCGCACAATTATGTTCCACAGACTTACAAGAGAGCTTTAGCATATCGAGGATAAAGGGATTCCACTCCCGGAAGGCAAATCAAATCATGAAAGGAATGAGTGTTCTGTTGGTAAACTACAAATTTGGGGTCTAAAATCTACATCCTAAGACCCATCCATTCATAGAAAACCGTTTGTGCATACTGAACAGAAGCTACTGGAGACACCAAACGTTTAATCCACAGACCATCTCAGGAGTCAGATCTCCAGAATTTGTAGTCAAAATATCTTCACCAATTCCCGCTCCCTCAGATTCTTCATTAGAAATGAAAAGCAAGGGGCACCTGGGTGGCTCAGTCGTTAATTGTCTGCCTTCGGCTCAGATCATGATCCCAGGGTCCTGGGATCGAGCCCCGCATTGGGCTCCCTGCTCCGCGGGGAGCCTGCTTCTCCCTCTCCCACTCCCCCTGCTTGTGTTCCCTCTCTCGCTGTCTCTCTCTCTCTGTCAAATAAATAAGTAAATAATCTTAAAAAAAAAAAATGAAAAGCAAGCAACTCTCAAAGTCCACATGCTCAAAATCCACCATTTCCCAATACGTTCCTTACCATATACCAAACTTTATATAGTACTCCTAGTATATGTCCTTTACTTACCAAATATTTTTAGCCCTATGTGCCAGATACTGTTCTACATGCTTTATATTAACCTATTAAAATGTCATAACAACCTCTGAGGTAGGTACTATTATTATCTCCCTTTTGCAGATGAGGAGACTGAGGTGGGATAGTTAATTTTTATGTATCAATTTGGCTAATCCATAGTACACAGAGATTTGGTGAAACATGAACCTAAATGATGCTGTGAAGTTGTGTTTTAGATGAGATTAACATTTAGGTAGACTTTGAGTAAAAGCTGATGACCCTCCATAATTGGGTGGGCCCCATCCATTCAGTTGAATGGCATTAAAAGAAAAAAGATCAAGGGTTGTCGTCCATGCCCCGACCTCCACCCCACCCCAAGAAGAAGGAATTCTGCTTCTACACTGCTTTTGGACCTGAGTTACAACATCAACTCTTCCCTGGGTCTACAGGCTGCTGGCTTACCCTGCAAGATTTCAGACTTGCAACCCTGACAATCACATAGACCAAGTCCTTAAATCTCCACCCTCCACACACACACACACACACACACACACACACACACACACACACACACACACACGCTCTCTATTAGTTTTCTCCAGAGAACCCTGGCCTGTACAACAGGTACGGGAACTTGGCCAAAGCCATAGAGTAAGTGCAAAAGTTGTAATTGAAATCCAAGTACTCTAAACCCAGAGACTATATTCTTTTTTTTAATTATATATATTTTTAAAGATTTATTCATTCTTTAAAAAAGATTTTATTTCTTTATTTGACAGAGAGAATGAGGGAGAGAGAGCACAAGCAGGGGGAGCAGCAGGCAGAGGGAGAGGGAGAAGCAGGCTCTCCAGTGAGCAGAGAGCCCAATGCGGGGCTCGATCCCAGGACCCCGGGATCATGACCTGAGCCAAAGGCAGACGCTCAACCAACTGAGCCACCCAGGTGCCCCTTAAAGATTTATTTTTAAGTAATCTCTACACCCAATGTGGGGCTTGAATTCACAACCCTGAGATCAAAGAGTTGCATGCTCTACCGGCTGAGCCAGCCAAGTGCCACCCCCCCCATAGTATTCTTAAGTCAATGAAGTCAGTGATTGCTAATGTGTGAAGAAAAAAATGTAAAATTATTTACTTACCAAGTAGACATTGTTTGCTGACTGTAGTGAATAGTACAAATGGACAATGAAAGGACTTTTGCTTAGTGCTAGTGCATCCCTCTCAGCTTGTACCTGATGAGTCGTATTTTTGTTGATCATATCTGCTTTTTTTTTAAACAAATATTTTCTCCCAGTTTGCCATTTAGATTTTTTTTAAAGATTTTATTTATTTATTTATTTGAGATAGAGAGAATGAGAGATAGAGAGCACGAGAGAGAAGAGGGTCAGAGGGAGAAACAGACTCCCCACCGATCAGGGAGCCTGATGCGGGACTCGATCCCGGGACTCCAGGATCATGACCTGAGCCGAAGGCAGTCGCCCAACCAACTGAGCCACCCAGGCGCCCGATCATATCTGCTTTTTTGAAAACCTATGGTAGGCAACATAACAATACGTTCATTTTATTTTTTATTACAAAAGTGTTCTCAGGTTTCAGAGTTGCCTTTGTGGAAACAACCAGAGAGAGCAAACATAGATGTCACTGTCATTGCCCTCAGGAAACTGTCAGAAAAACAGCTAATATGGTAAAACAAAACTAAACTTTCTTCAAGAGAACTACTTATTTTAGCATCAAGTGGCAAAAGTATCACATCCCTTTTGAGAAGGAAAAAAGAAGTAAACAAATGCGCCCCTAGTGCCCTACATGTTAGTAGAAAAAAAATTCCATTCTACTATTCTTATAACAAACTCAAAGGTGGTAATGTTCCTAATAAGCCCCCAGATAATCAGGAACCTAGGCACAGGTAATTAGCAGCTAATAAATTTTCTTTAACTTCTGATTCTTTGATGGATGGGAACTGAGTCAGAAAGAGGAAGAATATAGGAAGTTTGTGTGCCTAGAAAAAAACTTAATAGTTAAAACTACTGAAAGTTAACAGTCTCAAATGCTGTCTTACAGAAAATGACAAATTACTCTTTTCAAGTTTCAAGGTAATTGGTACAGAAGCAAAACTGTAATATAATCTACATTAAAACTGGGGCACTAAACTGAAGTCAGTAACATTGAGATCAATTGTCAGGATGATTAAAAGACATATTTCTTCCAGAGACTCATTAGAGTAATAAAATCAATATTATTGTGTATAATTAATACACTATAAATTCCAGCCTTATATCCTTCCATACGAAAATTGAGGGAAATTGTCAAAGTCAGTCTGTAACATGATTTCGCCCATCATTTCCCTAGATTGGAAGCTCTGTGAAGGCATGTTTGTTTTGTTCACCACTGCACCCTAGACCCTACACACGAAGGGGATACTCAACAGATATTCATCGAAAAAATGAATTGGTGTTTTTATTTCAACAACTGATAATGACTGATTAGGAAGTATAGTAGAAGGAAAAGCAAAAAATTGGTGGAACATATGAATCAAGGAAGAATTAATTTCAATGGAGTGGGTCTGAAAGGTCAGGTAAGGTTTGAGGAGGAGCCAAGCGATGCGCGACTCCCGGGATCAAGAGCTGAGCCGAAGGCAGACGCTCAACCGACTGAGCCACTTAGGCGCCCTACGATTGCTTTTCTAAGGAGTTTGGACTTTAGCTTGCGAGCCACAGCCTAAGGAGGGGATGAAAAAATTAGGGATTCTATTTAGGGGCCTATTCCAATAGACTAGGTATGTAAATGAAGGTTTGATGAATCTCAAAGATGTTGTCCAGTAAAAAACAAACAAACAAAAAAACCCAGATGCAAAAGACTATATATTGCATGATTCCATTTACATGCAATGTAGAGAAAAGGCAAACCTATAGAGATAGAAAGTAGATTGCTGGTATCCTGGGGCTAGGGGTGTTAGAGGGAGGTACTGCAGACAGGCAGGAGGTCTTTTTAGGGTGATGGATATGTTCTAAAATTGGATTTGTGTAGATAGTTACCCAATCTTTAATTTACCAAAGATTGACTTGTACTTTTAACAAGGAAGGGAGGGGGCACCAGGGTGGCTCAGTTGGTTGGGCGACTGCCTTCGGCTCAGGTCATGACCCTGGAGTCCCTGGATGGAGTCCCTGGATCGAGTCCCACATCAGGTTCCCTGCTCAGCGGGGAGTCTGCTTCTCCCTTTGACCCTCCCCCCTCACGTGCTTTCCCTCTCTCTCATTCCCTCTCTCTCAAATAAATAAAATCTTAAAAAAATAACTGTTTCAAATTTAGTGTTTCCAACTTAATCCCGGTAAAGGTCAAGGTGGTAGAAAGGATTCAGAAAACCTGGCGTATCCTAGGCATTGGCGGTGTGAAAAGAAGAGTGGGGCAGAGGCGAGACACCCAGCCTGCCGGCGCTCTTGTCACCCCAAGTAAGAGGTCATTATCACAGGGCCAAAGAGGCTCCTATGGCCCTGGGGCCTGCCCAATTCAGGGGCAGGAAAGAGGGCCGAAGGTTCGGACTCTTTCCCTTTCTTTACTCCCCGACTTCTTACCTTCACAGCATACAACTTGCCGCCTTTCTGCCCGAGATACACCTTCCCAAAGGCGCCACGGCTAATGGGCTTCACTATGGTGAATTCCTCAATGGAGGGAGGTCTTGGCACCGGGATCCTATTCACGCACTTCCCTGTCACCGCGTCTCCTTCACTCTCCTCGCTCCCCGCAGTGGGCTCCATCGTAAGCCAGCCCAGACGGAAGGCGGCAGCATCAGCTAAGGCCCTTGCCGAGCCACAACTCCAGCCACCTGGGTTCAAGGGAAGACGCCGCCCACGCAGTTCGTCGTCAGTGACGTCACCGCGTTGCCGCGCTCGCCGCGCTCGCCGCGCGGAGCCCAGCGCAGACCCGCCGCGAGCCCAGCGCAGGCAGGCCCAGTCGCCTCTTGTTCCTCGGCACGTAAGTACCCGATGGCGGTGTGGGCGGGGACGTTGGGAAATTCTCCAACCAACCACAGACTCTTCGAGGGCGGTGACGGCGGCCCAATTACTTCATTTGTCATGAGGGAAGAGGCACAGACCCTTTGGCCTACAAGAGAAAGGGGCTACTGCGCGGACTTGAAGCTCAATCGCAGAATTGAGGTTCCTCCTGACCTCCACTCGAGGTTTGGTGGGGACCCTGCCCTCATCTCACTTTTGCTTTGTTTTGTTTTCTCTGTTTTTTACTCCTTCGCGACTTCGCACCCTCGCGAGAAATGTAAGCCCCTTCGGTCTGGCTAGTGGAAATCAGAGAATGTGGAGAAACTGGATGAGCGGGAAGCCCGTGGCTGGCCCTGCCATCTGCCCTATAACGGGATGTGACTTGCCTGACTGAAGCGGACTAAGACCAATAGGAAGAATTTTCGATTTACTGTGGGGAGGGTAAAGAGCACCAAATAGTAGCCAAAGAGTTTATCGTAGCTCAAGGCCCAGTCGGAAAAGGAGAATATACTGGAAGATTTGATAAGTTAGGTGTACAAAGATTTAACAGGGTCAATGCCGTCCCCCCTTAAAAAAAAAATAAGACCAGAGAGCTTGGGGAACCCGCGCTTGTATTAGTCAACGTGAACATCAACGAGTTTGCGGGCCAGGGTACCTCAGCGGCTGCAGTAGATACGTCAGTCCCGGAAAGGGGGAACCACAGGCGTAGTCCCCTTTATTGCCCACCTGCCCCGTAAGTAGTGTTGCGTTGGAGCCTTGCCTTCCGGGGCGGATTGTCTGTCGTTGCAGCAGCTGTAAGAAGGGGAAGGCATTTTCTGTTTCTAGGAAGAGTAAGAGCAAAGGGGAGAGGGGAAAAGGAAGGAAGGAAGGGCTCAGCACCTCCCCGCCGAGCCGTGGACAGAGGGGGCACTTTCGGCAGGCGGGTGAGGTCGCTGAGGGCCCGGAGATGTCTTCCCTGTCGAGTACGGTGCAGCCCCAGGTCAGTCCGGCTTCCGGTCCTTTTTTTCTCCACTCCTGTTTGCCGCTTGCGTTTCATAGCAGCTGTTTCTCGTTCGGTCTCCTAGGAGGGAAGCGATCAAGGCAAAGCGAGTCCTAGGGTTGAGAAGAGATCAGCGGCTAGGCTGAGAGTAAAAGGCGGACGATGTAGCAGAGATCGATATGATGGAGACATTGGTTTCTCGAGTTGACAGCGTGGAATTTTTTTTTAAAAGATTTTATTTTTATATGACATAGAGACAGCGACAGAGAGAGAGCATAAGCACGGGGAGCGGCGGGCAGGCAGAGGGCGAGGGAGAGAGAGAAGCTGGCTTCCCGCCGAGCAGGGAGCCCGATGGGGCTCAATCCCAGGACCCTGGATCACGACCTGAGCCGAAGGCAGCCGCTTAACCGACTGAGCCATCCAGGCGCCCGATAGCGTGGAATTTTTAGTAGAGAATCCATTAGGCATTGTTCAGTGCCGGACATTCTGGGGTGGGGGGTGCGGAGTGAGGGTGGAAACGCCTTTGCCTTAGATGGAAAGGGAGCAAGTAATGTTTTTCTTTCCATCTTATCACCTCTCCAGGGATTTACTCTAACAACCCCGATACCCAATACTTTCTTTCCTTTTTAAATGGAATTTAACTCAAACATGTTGTAATAATTTGAATACCACGAATTCTTTCTTTCCTTCTTTCCTTGCCAGGAAAGAGTAATAAACATTTTTAAGTTATTGACTGCTTGCGTTACTATTTGTATTTAGGCTCTTTCCCATTTTTTCATAAAGCAAAAGATAGGACAGAAAAACATCATTCCCAGGGTTTTTCATTGTCTTCTTTCAGGAGTAATCACTTGTGACAATGTTTTGTCCTTGGTTCATTTAAAAAAATTTTTTTTAAGATTTTATTTATTTGAGAGAGAGAGACAGCGAGACAGGGAACACAAGCAGGGGGAGTGCGAGAGGGAGAAGTAGGCTTCCCGCGCAGTAGGGAGCCCGATGCAGGGCTCAATCCCAGGACCCTTTGATCACGACCTGAGCCCAAGGTAGACGCTTAACGACTGAGCCATCCAGGCTCCCCTAAAAATCTTTTTTTTAAAGATTTTATTTATTTATCCATGAGAGACAGAGATAGAGGCAGAGGGAGAAGCAGGCTCCCAAGGAGCAGGGAGCCTGATGTGGGACTCGATCCCAGGACCCTGGGAACATGACCTGAGCCGAAGGCAGATGCTTAACCATCTGAGCCACCGAGGCGCCCCCCCAAAATCTCTTTTTTTGATGGCAACATTTTGATAGGTTTTTTTTTTTTTTGGAGTTCTCAGTTTTGCAAATAAGCAGTTTGTGAACACATTCAGATTTTAAGATAATTTTTAACACTTTAGTTTCAGCATATAATTACGTTTCTTTGTGTAACCCCACTGTCTTCGTTTTTTAATTTTGTTTTGTTTTTTTGCTAGTACTGGCTGGATAATCGAAAATGAAGTGATTAGTTATTCATTGGGCATCAGTAATGTGCCTGCCAGGTGGACAAAACAAATGTGGAATCTTGATGGTGCTATGAAGAAAAATTGAATAGGAGTTAGCCAGGTGAAGAGTGAATGGAAGTGAACAGGTATCTCAGGTATATGCAAGGATATCTGGAGGTCCTGAGAAAGGGAAGAGCTTAGCTGATTGGAGGAACCAAAATAAGGCCAGTCTGGCTAGAATGTAGGGATTAAAGGGTGTGATGACAGAAATGAGATTGGGGAGAAGCCTTAGGCAGATCATACAGGAAGTTATATTAAGGTACTTTTTTTTTTTAAGATTTTATATATTTATCGGGTGAGGGCAGAGAGAGAAGGAGAAGCAGACTCCCCGCTGAGCAGGGAGCCCTATGCAGGGCTTGATCCCAACGCAGGGCTTCATCCCAAGACCCTGGGATCATGACCTGAGCCGAAGGCAGATGCTTAACGGTCCACCTATCCGACTGAGCCACAGGCGCCCCTAATAAGGAACTTCGGATTTCATTTTAAGTGTATTGGGAACCATTGAATGTTTTTAAGCACAGAATGCCATGATCAGATTTACATTTTCAGTAGATCACTCTGGCTTCTATGGAGAATGTAGAAGGGCAAGAGTAGAAGTGTTTTCGGTTAAGGATGTTATTGCAGTAACCCAGGAGGGGGATAACGTGCCACTAAAGTGGAAGCAATGGTTATGGAAAGAAGGCGATGAGTTAGCTTTTTTTGTTTGTTTTGTTCAAAGAGTAGAATTTTTTGTTGTTGTTTAAAGACTTTATTTATTTGTCAGACAGATAGTGAGAGGAGGAACACAAGCAGGGGGAGTGGGAGAGGGAGAAGCAGGCTTCCCGCCAAGCAGGGAGCCCGATGCGGGTCTCGATCCCAGGACCGTGGGATCATGACCTGAGCCGAAGGCAGACGCTTAACGACTGAGCCACCCAGGCGCCCCCAAAGAGTAGAATTTAATGAGGGATTGGATATGAGGGATGATGGAAAGAAGTGTTTCTGGTTTGATCAGCCGGATGCATGAAAATGTTATTTACCAATATGACACTATCTGTGTAACCAAACTCAAGGGGTTTGCCACTTGAGATGCATCAAACTGAAGGAAACCCAAGGGAGTGGTGAAAACAAAGAACTTTATTACTTGTTACAAGTAAGGAGACAGATGGTTCTCAAAGCACTCTCTTGGTGGGGTTGGTATAGGGAAGCTTTTATTCAGTGTATTAGGGGGTGGGGCAGGGAGTTCACGTAAGCACTTCGGTTCAATTACTCGTGCCCAGAATGTCAACATGCTAGTTCAAAAAAATAGTGGAAAGCTCCGCCTCTAGGAGATCTTGGTAGTATAATGAGCTAAAGGTAACTTCAGGACAAGTCAGAGGGGCTTCTCTGCAGTTGTCAGGTCCAGTCCAGCACATACTGGCTCCCAAAGGGGCTGTCAGGGGAGACAACAGCTAGTAAGGGGCTCCCAGGTGAAACATGTCTCCTTGGCTGGAACTGTTGGTTCTACAAAACAAAACCTATTCCTTCCCTGCTTTTGTCCCTTTCCTTCCTCTCTTCTGCTGATAGCTTTCCGCCCTCTTACTTGAGTAACTTCCTATTGCATCCTCGCTTACATCTGGAGGAGTCCTACCAGTTGTTTGGAAAAGGAAGTCTGACTTGACCTATTGAAAACAGTATTAAACCTTTTAAAAAACTGAACTTCAGAAGTTTATATGAAGAAGACTCAATTTTAGGAGAATGTATCATCAGCTGGATGGAGAGTTAGTGGTATGTGATGTTGGTAGAGATGGTGAAGGTATTTTGTGTACTATAGGCAGGCTTAACTGGGCTCCTATAGGACCCTTATGCATTTTATGCTTTGAAAGATGGTAAACATTTGTAATTCCTGGTTGCTTAATCCATTGAATATGTCTGAATTTATTTTTTTTAAGGTTTTATTTAGTTGAGAGAGAGAAATAGAGAGTGAGAAACAGCATGAGAGGGGAGGGGATCAGAGGCAGAAGCAGGCTTCCCGCCGAGCAGGGAGCCCGATGTGGGACTCGATCCCAGGACCCTGAGATCATGACCAGAGCTGAAGACTGACCCTTACCAGACTGAGCCACCTAGTCACCCCATGAATATGCCTGAATTTAAACTGAAGTTAGGAAAGATACAAAAGGTGAACTTTTTCATTGAGAAGAGATCAAACCATCTTTTAGCAATTTAAATCCTTTTTTGAATGAGAAGAGCTATAACTGATTGAAATAAAGCTTTTCAAAGAAATAGGCAGAAAATATGTATCCTAAAATAATTTTGATTCCTGTAGTTTTAAAAGAGCTTATTGTTTCTTTCTCACCCTAAAAGTAATACATGCTCATTGCCAAAAATGCCAAAAAGAAAAATACAGAGAAGAAAGTAAAAATCCTCCATAATCTCATTGCACAGACATCATATCGTAGAATGTATTCCTTCATACTTTTTTTTTTTTTAAGATTTTATTTGACAGAGACACAGCGAGAGAGGGAACACAAGCAGGGGGAGTGGGAGAGGGAGAAGAAGGCCTCCTGCCAAGCAGGGAGCTGGATGCAGGACTCCTGGGACCATGACCTGAGCTGAAGGCAGATGCTTTATGACTGATCCACTCAGGCGCCCCTCCTTCATACTTCTTACCTCTATACAAATATGTGTATGCATACTTTTTTTAGAGGATTTTATTTGAGAGACAGAGAACAATGGGGGGAGGGGCAGTGGGAGAGGGAGAAGCAAACTCCCAGCTGAGCAAGGAGCCCAATGCGGGACTTGATCCCAGGGCCCTGAGACCATGACCTGAGCTGAAGGCAGATGCTTAACTGACTGAGCCACCCAGGCGCCCCCTTTCTCGTTCATTTTGCTCAAAATTTCTTTATTCATTTAAGAAATAACAATAATAGTTGGTGGCTTTTTTTTCCCCTCTGGAAGTCATCAGTTAAGAGCTCATGTTTGAGTAGGGCAGTGGGGGGGGAAATAGAAAGCAGAGATAGAAGAGAAGTATAGTTAATATGATTTCATGATTATGGAATGTAAAAAGTTAGGGGAGAGAGGAAATCTAAGAAGATTCATGTTTCCAGGTTGTACACTAGCATTTAAATGGGACAGGAAGAATGAGTAGGACTTTGTTGGATGAAGAGAGGAGAGCGGTGGGAATAGGGAAGACCAGGTTTTTTTCTGTATATGTTGAATTTGATGGAATGTCCACGTAGTATATTTTCAGTAATTGGGTAATTGAATACGAGGAGTTTCTAGCTGGAGATAGAGCTTCTAGGTTGGAGGTGCAGATTTGAAGAATTATTAGGCGAAGTCATAGCTTGGACAAATATTGAGCTTGTCCACGGTGGAGAAACATATAGAATGAGAAGAAGGCCAGTGAACAAACCCTGGGAATACCAATATATAAGGGGTGGATGGAGGGGTAGGAGTTAGTAGAGAAGACTGAGGGGTGACTGGGGAAATGTAGGAGAGGAAGTAGAGGAAGTGATGTTGAAAAAATTTAAAAAAATATTTCAAGGAGGAGTATTAAGTGTATAAAATGAAATTACTGGAAAGAAAGTTGGATTTAACTTTTAAAAGCTCTTTGGTGGTAACCTTTTCAAAAGAATTTTTGAGTTGTAAGATCTATTATTTACGTGACTGGTACTTTCTATGTCCAAATATGGAAAAATAACACATCAAGTAAGGTCCCACGTGACTTTTTTGTAACTGCAGTATCTACCCAGACAGGGTCAAGGGAAAATGGTCTAGCCTGGTGAGTAGACTTGCCAACATTTTTCCATAATTCTCAAAACCTAGGAGTCAAGTGTGAGGAAAAGTGTTGTCTTTCTTACCTGTCTCTTGTGGAGATACTTGAGTTTTTCCTCAAGTCCTTGATACACTCTCCTGGATGAATACGAAAACGAAACAGCAACAGGCAGGAAGCCACTGTCGGGCCCTATCTCTGATATGGAATCATGATGCAGCTGTATTTTGAGAGTTTTAAATTTTGATCAGAAATAGTTGACAGACCTGCAGTTTGGAGCCTTTTGACCTCTTTTAAATATTTTATTGCAGAAAACTGGTATAATACCAAGGAGAAAATATAAGGTGATAACGCTGAATATACTAGTCTCACTAGTTTAGGAATTCGGTGTCAGTAAAAACAGTCAATACCTGACTATTTTTGTTAGTGCTGTCTCCCTTGATCCTCTTTTCATTTGCCTTCTTCTAATGTCTCCACTTTTACTGCTCCTTTCTGAATTTCATCCCTAAAGAAAGCGCTAAGGAAAATTGTCTTGGAATCCAACAGTATGAGAACACACTTCTACCATATGTATGTTTGACATATATGTGTATTTCCTTCTAAGGTCATGGGCTACCTAATCTAAAGTGTATCTCATATTTTATTAGTTTCTTGTGCTAAATTTCTTTGTATCTGTATCACAGTGACAGAGTTACTGATGATGGTCTGCCAAGACTGAAAGTATTTTCTGGATTGTCAGAAATTTTCATCTGATATAGTTTTAATGTGACATGCTTTTACACAGTTTTAATGTGACATGCTTTTATATTTTTTTCAGAAATTGGTAAACTGTGATTTAGCAAGAATATATGGCCAATTAGATTACCAAGTTTTTAACCATCTATGTATATAAGATAACTCACTCTGTTTTCCCCCAAATGAGCCCTATTGATCTTTAATGATCAAATCCACTATTTTCAAGGTGGAGTAAATAATTCATCTTATATTTTGGATGGAGTATTTTTTTTTTTAAGATTTTATTTATCTACTTGACACACAGAGAGATAGCAAGAGCAGGAACACAAGCAGGGGAGTGGGAGAGGGAGAAGCAGGCTTCCCGCTGAGCAGGGAGCCAGATGTGGGGCTCGATCCCAGGACCGTGGGATCATGACCTGAGCCGAAGGCAGACGCTTAACGACTGAGCCACACAGGCGCCCTGTTTTTGGCTTTTTGACTAGTTTGTCAACAACTGGCTTTAATAGGTGAACTATGTTTTTAATTCTATAAGAAATTAAGGAAAACACTGGAAACAAAACTCAATCAATAGTGTGTTGTTAAACTGTGTATGATAGTTATATATTTTTCTATAATTATCCCGGTCACCTTGTTGATTCATAAGTACCATAAAAATGGTATTAAGCCCTATTTATTTATGTATTTATTTTTTTTAAAGATTTTTTTTTTTTATTTATCTGACAGAGACACAGCGAGAGAGGGAACACAACTAGGGGGAATGGGAGAGGGAGAAGCAGGCTTCCCGCTGAGCAGGGAGCCCGATGTGGGGCTCCATCCCAGGACCCTGGGACCATGACCTGATACATGGTCCCTGAAGGCAAATGAGCTGAGGCAAATGGTTAATGACTGAGCCACCCAGGTGCCCCAAATTAAGCCCTATTTAGTTGAAAATTTATGTGATCTTTTCATTTTTTTATAGGAACTTTTATTGTGTAGAACATATGGATAATCATCAGGATTCTCTTTTTTTTCCTGATTAAAATAAGATTGTTGCTTGTTTGACATTATTTTCTGATCATTATGTCATCTATTCTTTTTATGCCTTTATTCAGATGGGTATAGAAATACAGGAATCTCCAAGGCAAATACTAAGGAAAACAGATTCAAGGAAAGGTGTTCTGTGAGATAACCTTCTGACTGTAATCATGTAGAAAACATCAACCCAAATCATAAAAATTTCACATAATGCAGTTGTATTAGAGGCTCCCAGAATGACACCCAGATTTGGTTATTCACTAGAAGAACTCACAGGTCTTAGCATGTTTGTACTCATGCCTTTGGTTTATTACGGTGAAAGGATACAAAGCAAAATCAGCAGAGAGGAAAGGTGCATGGAGTGAAGTCTAGAGGAAACCCAAGTGCAGGCTTCTAAGAATCCTCTGCCTGTGGATGTGCTTAATTCCTCCAGCATCAAGTGATGTGTTTAATTCCTCCGGCATCAAATTATGACAACACGTACGAAATGTTGTCTGCCAGTACAAGAATCTTATAGAGACTCGGTGCCTGAAGTTTTCTTGAAATGATAATCACGTAGGCATCTTCTCCCTAGCGTATACCAAAATTCCAGGTTCCCAGAAGGAAATCAAGTATACAGGATAAGTCACCTGGTTTGTACCAACACTTAGGCACAGCCACTCTTAGCAGCTATGGAATGGTGGGAACCCTCCCAAAATCCAAGTTCCCAGATACCAACCAAGGGCCAGCCATTCAAGTGGGATCTAATGGTGGCAGTCTTTGGCCTGCTGTATGGAATCTTTTTTGCACAGGAATTAGAGCCCTGACTTAATTTTTGTTGTTGTTTTAAGATTTTATTTTGACAGCAAGTAATGACAGCAAGTTTGTTGTTTTAAGATTTTATTTTGACAGCAAGTAATGTGATGGTATAACATGGTACTGGTTTCAGTAGCATAATCTGTATTAAATTGAAGTGCTGGTTACTTTTTTGACTTTTGGTGAATATTTAACAGGTATTTGTACATAAATTACTGGGGCAATATTAGGTAATTATAATCTGTTTTTTTATCTTATTAAACTTTCATTATGATTCTTAAACAATGATTTCTGATTTAAAATTAGAATAAAAACTCTTAATTATATAGATAATGCAGTTTTGTTTCATATGGTGGTGAATCCCTGTTTATAATTATAAAATAAGATTCGATTATATCATTGTCAGTTATTTTCTTGCCTAAGTATGCAATTAAAATTATTTGCTTTATGTATTTTCATATACTTCAATTTGGTGGATAATACCTGTATTCTGTTACTTCGGTCTTTATCTTAATTTTCATGGTGGCTGTATCTTTAATACATGGTAATAGCAGGCTCAGTGGATACCTTTTTTTTTCTTCACGATAAATAGACCTTACTTTTTTAGAACATTTTCAAGTTAGCAGCAAAATATAGCAGAAAGTACAGAGAGTTTCCATTTACCCCATGTTGCCATACATGCATAGCCTCCCCTGTTGTCAACATCCTGTACCACAGTGATAGTTTGTTTTATTTACATTAACTCATCTTTACCATCCAAAGTCCATAATTGACATTACGGTTCAGTCTTGATGTTGTACATTCTGTTGGTTTTAACAAATGTATAATGACACGGAATAGTTTCACTGCCTTAAAAGTCCTCCGTGCTGTTTCTATTCATTCTACTCCCTTTGCTGCAACTCTTAACTCCTAACTTGAAAAGTTTTCCTTTTTCCAGAATGTCCTATAGTTGCAATCATACAGTGGATATCTTCTTGAATGTTTATTTTTTTAAAGATATTATTTATTTGAGAGAGAGAACTTGAAGAGGGGGAGGGGCAGAGGGAGAGGGAGATGCAGACACCCCTGCTGAGCAGGGAGCCCGATGTGGGGCTCGATCCCAGGACCAGAGATCATGACCTGAGCTGAAGACAGATGCTTAACCACCTAACCGACTGAGCCACCCAGGCGCCCCTCTTCTTGAATGTTTAAAAAATTAAAATTCCAAGGTAATTGAATGTAGTGATTCAAGATATTCTTTGTCCTTTTGTTTTGTTTTGTTTTGTTTGTGTTCATCAGTGTAGGATCTGATGACATATGCCTTACAGACTGAAAAAGTGTGATTTCTGTAGACATTTGTCACATAGTGGGGAGGGTTGAGAACAATGACATCATGTACTGCTACCTAGCACTAACCATTGGTACCATCCTGGTCTAAGAGGTGGGTCCAGATAGACTCTCTAGCAATGAAAGTAGATAGTCTCAAGAGGTTATACTTTATAAAACCAGAATCACTAAAATCACTAAAATCTTTCATACTTACCTGCAATTGGAAAGAAGGCCAGAGAGAGTCTGTTGGTTATGTTTCGCCATGCTACAAAGTACAGTGGTATAGACCAAACTTTGTGATGACATGTTTCATTCTAAACTTAAGTCTCTGCTGAAGAGCTGGAGAAGTTCTGTTGTGTTACAGCAAAATAAATATAGTCTCGTTTAACTGCTCCTAGTAGTGGAAGTCCAGAAGAATCATGTTATTTAAGTTTGACATTGTCAGTCTATGATAATGATTCTGCTAATGATAGCACTTTCTGTCAGTCTCATAGGGTTTGGTTACAAGGTATCACATTCTGATAAATACCGTTCTCTTCTTGCATTTAGTAAATGTAGAGGAGAAAGTAAGATTTCTTAATGCATTAACTGCCTACCAATAATATAATTAATAGTCTTTCCAGTGTGGTTTCCAGGTGTGGTCTTGAAGGAATACTTTTTAACAAATACTTTTTAACAAATACTTTTTAACAAAACAGTCTTATACTTTTAATATTCTTAACAAATCATCAGTCTTATACTTTTAATATTCTGTATTTTCCTATTGTTGATTTAAAATGTATTTTACTTTTCTCTTTAGTGGCGGATAAGATTTCTAAAGAAGAGTCTTTAAGCAGGTAGGATTTTTTATGGAGTCTTTAAAATTACGTGTTAACTAAGGGAATGCAGAGAAAAGCATTTGTTGAGTTCTCTGGGCTAGACTAGACACTATATTATGTGCTTGACATTATTACTTATATAGTCATTACAACAGCTTCACAAAGTAGTCTGCTATTATAGCCTATTTTTTATTAGTCAGCTGTGGTGCAGGGAGGTTGATTAATGGACCTGTGATTGCATAGTTAATGAGTAGCAGACCCATGATTTGACTGTCAGCCTGTGTGACTCCCACATCCCTTCTTTTGTCCCTCAGCAGCACAGGGATTAAGATACAGATCCTAGTCAGATCAACTCATTCAAATTTAGTTATGTGCTACCCCTGATTTAGAGTTTTCTTAAGAAACCAGGTTCGTTCAAGCATTTGTCCTAATATATTTGACGACTAGTGATAACTAGAGGTCATTATTGCAGTGGTAACTAGTCTCTTGTTTTTACTGTCAAAGATTTTAGGGTGGATCTCAGTTACCTATGGCCACAGTACATAGCTTTTACACAAGCAAGACCTAATCAGGCAAATTCTTAGATATAGTGATGTCTGCTCTCCTTGAGATGAATGATTTTTTCCAGAAGTGAAGGATATGTAATCTAGGTGTAGACCATGTTACGTTAATTAAATTTATCATCTATTTAGAGGATACTTCTAAATGATTCTCTATTTACTGACTTCCCAGTCTAGTTTTCCCTTTAGGCTAGTACCCTTGACTAGTTCTTTGAAGCTTCTTCTTTTTTTGTAGACCTTTTTCCTTTTCTCCATGACTTTTCTATAATCTTTTCTTAATTTTTTTTTTTTACTTTGTTCTCTGCTTTTCTTGGTGTTTCTGTTAGTCCATTAATTTTTCCATTTCTGCCAGCTAAATAGTCTCTGTTTTTCTCTAGACAAAATCAAAAGCACATAGAATTTCAGGATTTTAAGGAATCTCAGAGATGAATTAATCAAAATACCCTCTGGTACTGCAACCTATGTGTAACATCCTCACCAAGTGGTTGTTTAAATGGAGAATTTGAAACTCAAAAGATTTAAAAGTGACTTATTTGGATATGATAAGTGACAGAAATGAGATTTAAATTCAGGTTTTTTTCCTTTTTTTCATCTTGTAGGTGAATGTCTTAATAACTGAAAGATGGGGAGGGGGTCTTGTGAAAACAGTGAAGGTGGGTAAGGAAGGAATTAGCAGGAGAGGCCAAGTTTAAAGAAGAATAACACTTGGTTGGATAGTTTCAGAAAAGATGTCAGAATAGTGGGGTTTATAATAAGTTAAAGATGAATTATAGGAATGAAGGATACACACACACACACACACACTCACACACACTCACACACTCACACACTCACACACACACAAAGGATTGAAGTCACAGGATATTGGGAGTTGTTTAGAAAGGCATATTAAAATAGAGGGTTGAAGAGAATCTTGAGCAGCTTTTTTGTTTTGTTGGTTTAATTGAACGAACTAGCATACTTCAGGTTTTCTGTTGAGAGATATTAAAATCATTTGAGCCACTGGGAAGAATCTTTTTACAGCATATAAGAATGTGATATCATCTACTTGCACCCCAACTTACAGAGAGTGGCTTAGATCCTCTTGAGTAATAGGCGGAATGGAGATTCTACACAACATAGATGTATGGCCCAAGGTAGCGGTCTCCTCACTCCACCTCTTTTCTTAATTCTCTGATGCCCTGCCCATGTGCATGTAGAGTTTGGTGGGTGGGACTGGCTGTCAAATCAGTAAGAGTTTTATTTGGGTAGTTGGTAACATGTCTATGTTGAGATGACTACATGGAGGACTGAAACTCCATTTAGCTTGTTCTCCAGGAGCAGGAAATGGCTCCTACTCTTGGTCATTTGAGCCTATCCTTGTTTTGGGAGTCTGTGTGTTCATAGGCTAAAGACTTAAAGGTTGGAGAGTACCACTGAACCCTGCAGAAGAGTGATAATAGGAGTGGGAACTCACAGAAAGAAAATACTAGGCAGTGTATAGGGAAATGGAGGCACAGCTACCCGGACTCTATTTTTATCGCAGTCTCTCTTCTTGGGTATCTGAGTGCCTGTGAAGGTTTTTAAGGTCTTGCTAGTTTATGTAGACCTAAATAAGGCAGGACCTGTGAAGGAAAAAATTTGGACCTTATAATATTTAATCTTTTAATCTGGGAATAGTATTCCCACTAATAGCATAAATTTGTTCTTTAACATTTATATATTTATTTATTTCTTTTAATTGAAGCATAGTTGACCCAAGATGGTATGTTAGTTTCAGGTGTACAAGGTAGTGCTTGAACAACTCTATATGTTACACCATGCTCACCACAAGTGTAGCTACTATCTGTTACTGCATAATGCTATTACAGTACCATTGACTATATTCCCTATGCTGTACTTGTATCCCTGTGACTTACTATAACTGGAATCCTGAACCTCCCATTCCCCTTCACCCATTGTGTCCGTCCCCCACCCCCTTCCCTTCTGGCAATACAGAATTCTCTCTATTTCTGGGTCTGTTTCTGCTTTTTGTTTGTTCATTTGTTCTGCTTTCTAGATTCTACATATAAGTGAAATCATACAGTATTTGTCTTTCTCTGACTCATTTCACTTAGCTAATACCCTCTGGTACATCTGCATTGTTGCAAATGGCAAGATCATATTCTTTCTTATGGCTGAGTAACATTCCTCTGTGTGTGTGTGTGTGTTTGTGTGTGTAAGAGATACATCTATTGATGGACACTTGGGTTGTTGTAAATAATGCTGCAGTAAACATGGGGGTGCATATATCTTTTCAAATTAGTGTTTTCATTATCTTTGGGAAAGTAAATAACCAGTATGGAATTACTGGATCATATGGTATTTCTATTTTTAATATTACAGGGAACCTCCATACTGTTTTTCACACCATTTCCTATCCCTATCACCCTTGCACAAGGGTTCCTTTTTCTCTACATCCTCACCAACACTTGTTTTTTTTGTTTTTGATTCTAGCCATTCTGACAGGTGTAAGGTGATAATTCATTGTGGTTAACTTTTGAACAATTAACTTTCAAACATTTCAGAGAATTCCTTGCCTGTCACTCTTAGTTATGGGAACTGAGACTGGGTCTTCAGTAGGTATTTCACATCTTCGGAGAGGTGGAGGCAAAATAGATAACGAAAACCTTTTTAAAAACAGAGACCAAATTTTGAAAGACCTATACTCTAACAACTATAAAACATTGATGACAGAAATTGTGTCAAGACAGAAGAAGTGGAGACGTTGCATGCTCATGGATGGGAAAAACACATATTGTTAAAATGTCTCTACTACCCAAGGCAATCTACAGATTTAATGCAATGCCTATTAAAATACCAACATTTTTCACAGAACTAGAACAAACAATCCTAAACTTTGTATGGAACCACTGAAGACCTCGAATAGCCAAAGCAATATTGAAAAACAAATTGGAAGTATCACAATTTCAGATTTCCAGATCTATTACAAAGGTGTAGTAATCAAAACAATATGGTACTGGAAAAAACAAATACAGATCAGTGGAATAGAACAGAAAACCCCAGAAATAAACCCATTAGTATATGATCAATTAATCTTTGACAAAGCAGGAAAGAATATCCAATGGAGAAAAAGCAGTCTCTTCAACAAATGGTGTTGCGAAAACTGGACAGCTACATCCAAAAGAATGAAACTGGACCACTTTCTTTAAAAATAAACTAAAAAGTGGGTTTAAGACCTAAATGTGACACCTGAAATCATAAAAATACTTGAAGAGAGCACAAGCAGTAATCTCTCTGATATTGGCTGTAGCAGTGTTTTTGTTTTTGTTTTTTCTCTGATTATGTCTCCTGAGGCAAGAGCAATAAAAGCAAAAATAAACTGTTGTGACTACATCAAAATCAAAAGCTTTTGCACAGTGAAGGAATCAGTCCACAAAATGAAAAGGCAACCTATGAATAGGAGAAGATATTTGCAAATGACATATCTGATAAAGGGTTAGTATACAAATATAAAGAACCGATTGAACTCAACACCCAAAACACAGTGCAGTTTAAAAATAATCAGAAGCCATGAACAGACATTTTTCCAGAGAAAATATACAGATGGTCAACAGGCACGTAGGAAGATGCTCAACATCATTCATCATCAGGGAAAGGAAAATCAAAACTACAATGAGATACCACTTCATACCTGTCAGAATGACTAAAATCAAAAACATAAAAAAGTGTTGGCAAGGATGCGGAGAAAAAGGAACCCTCTTGGATTGTTGGTGGGAATGCAAACTGGTGCAGCCACTGTGGGAAACAGTATGGAATTTCCTCAAAAAGTTAAAAATAGAACCACCCTATAATCCAGTAATTGCACTACTGGGTATTTACCCAAAAAATACAGAAACACCAATGGAAGGGGATACATGCACCCCTATGTTTACTACTGCATTATTTACCAGAGTCAGCCCAAGTGTCCATTGATAGATGAATGGATAAAGAAGTGATATATATACACAGTGGAATATTATTCAGGCAGAGAAAAGAATGAAATCTTGCCATTTGCAATGAAATGGACGGAACTAGAGAGTATTATGCTAAGTGAAGTCAGTCAGAGAAAGACAAATACCATGTGATTTTACTCATATGTAGAATTTCAGAAACAATAAAAATGAGCAAAGGGGAAAAAAAAAAGACAAACCAAGAAACAGAGTCTTAATGATAGAGAACAAATTGATGGTTACCAGAGGGGAGATGGGTGGGGGAATGGGTGAAATAGGAGGTAAGGATTAAGGAATGCACTTGTCATGATGAGCACTGGGTGATGTATGGAATTGCCGAATCATTATATTGTATACATGAAGCTAATATAGTACTTGTATGTTAATGATACAGGAATTAAAATACAAACTTAGTAACAAAAACAGAGGCCAAATTTTAATTATATCAAGAAACTTCATTCAATAAATAGATATAGCTGACCTTTCATTCGATTTTTCTTTCTAATGAACTTGTTTTTGTTGTGTGTTTTTGCTCTAAAGTATTTCCATTAAACCTAGTACTGATGATTCATGGCTTACATCAGATGCTGAAGACTTAAATTTTGGTATCCAGGTAAAGTACTCTCTTGTGAAATTTGTTTTCCTGCTCTGAATTTAGTTTGTATATTATTTACTCTTAAAATTTAGCAGTGGCCTACCTATCATTTTATGTTTGTGATGGAAAGTTGGTCATAACAAACCATTTTGTAGAAATATGACGAGTTGAATTTTTTTTTTTTTTTTTTACTACTCTGGTAAATACTGAAGGTGGAGGCTGCAAAAAATGGGCTGGAAAATACATAATGACAGGATAATTATATTGGGAAAAGCTTTTCCATAATGGAGGAAATAAGATACTTGGTCAAGGGTAACGATTCTTACTGTGAGTTTTAAATTATCTTAACATGACCTTTCTTTCTTTCTTTCGTTCTTTCTTTCTTAATATGACGTTTATACTCATGCCTAAATGAAATCTTCAGTGGATTCAATTATTGCAGAGATTTTTTTTCTTGGACAGTTTTTACTTTGGTAACATATGTTACAAAAGACTTCTTTCTCTATTTCTATCCTTTGTTCTACATTTAGACTAAAATAATATTAGAAATTGTGGAAATTCAGAAATTTAAATAGTTTCTCAAAATTTATATTGCAAAGGTATTCCACTGTTTTCAAAATAATTCCATTAAGAGTATAGTTAAAACTTTATCTAAGTGAAGAATGCATGTTTTGCCTAAAATAATAATCAGCTCTGGAAGCAGAGGCTCTTCATACCCATATGGTAAAATGTCCAATTTCAGAAATCTTTTATAGTATAGTTTTTAAAAATATCTACTCAATCTTTGTATCAGATTCTAAAATTTAAAATTTCATTCTTATTTAAATATTCATTTTAAAGCCCCTGCATCAGTATAAGCTACTGGATGTTAGGAAACGTAATTGTGCATCTCCTAGAACACCTAGAATAAAGTCTTGCTTGGAAGAAGCCATTTAATATTTTCTGAATGTGAATAAATGAGCAGACAGATGGAATTCTGTATAATGGAATGTTATAATGTGCATAATGTGTCATAATTAAAGATATGAATTTTTAAAAATATGGCTCAAATTTATATTCCTTTTTTTTATTTTTATGTTTTTAAATATTTTATTTATTTATTTATTTATTTATTTGAGAGAGAGAGAAACAGCGTGAGAGGGGAGAGGGCCGGAGGGAGAAGCAGGCTCCCCGCTGAGCCGGGTGCCCGATGTGGGACTCAGTCCCAGGACTCTGGGATCATGACCTGAGCCAAAGGCAGTGGCTTAACCAACCGAGCTACCCAGGCACCCTATATTCCCTTTTTATGTTTAAGATTTATAAGTGCAAATGAATTATGTTGAGGAAATAAATAAGAAAAAAGGTTACAGTATATTATTTAGTATCGTCTAATTGTGAGCTCAGAATTTTGTTATTTTTTTTAAGATTTTATTTATTTATTTATTTGAGAGAGAGAGAGAGAGAGAAACAGCGTGAGAGGTGAGAGAGTCAGAGGGAGAAACAGACTCCCCGCAGAGCCAGGAGCGCGATGTGGGACTTGATACCAGGACTCTGGTATCATGACCCGAGCCAAAGGCAGACGCTTAATTGACTGAGCCACCGAGGTGCCCCAGAATTTTAGATAAAAATTCCTCAACCTTTTAACCCCATCTGTGTCGCATTAGATATATGCTTTCAAGGTGTACATTTCTCCTTAGAATTCTCATTACCGATTCTTTCTCCATGTGGAAAGTTGATGTGTTAGAAACATTTCTTTTTCTATTTTTTTCTCTCTGTAGTAATAATTTATAGCTTTCAGGTACTGATAGGTGACCACTAATTGAACAATTTACTTTACAGTGAAAAAATTAAATTCTTTACTACAGTATTTATAAACAAATAATTGCAGAGTGAGAAAAATCAGTGTTATTAGGGATATACTATGAACGAAAGCCTCTGTTTTAGATATATTTATAATATATATGTAATGTATATATTTATAACATATATGTAACATATATTTATAACATGTAATTGAAAAAATTTGAGACTTCTGTTTATAGTATATCCATAATCATACTTACATATACTGAAAAATATTTTTTCCACTTACCTTTTTTTACTTACGTTTTTCCTTTTCTTCCTTGTCTTAAGCTTGTGCTTGATTGATTGGTCCTGTCTTATGCTTTTCCTTTTCTCTTCTTTTCCCCCCAATGCTTTTTTTTTTAATGACTTATCCTTACCCTAATTTTTCCTTGCAGAAAACATTTTAGTCTGTTCTTTCAGTCCATCTCTTTCTGTCTCCCTTGTCAACATATTTGGTTATGGCTTTCTATTGTTTGTATGTGGTTTTCATTCATGAATCATTGCCCCACAAGATTTATTATTATTCTTTTCCTCTTGAAGGAGCTGAATTTAAACAATCATTTGTCTTTAGCATTTTGACAAACAAAAGCAATTTAAACTGTTTGCAATCCCAACTTACCTAAATAAGATACTACTGAAAACTAAATTTTAATATTTTCTCCTGTAAGAGATATTCATGGAAATATAAATCATGCAAACACATTTTTAAATATAATAAATAATTAAATCTTAATGTTTGTTTTTTTCAATAATAATTTCAGTTACCTAGGAATAAATTTTTATTTTAGATTACTTTGGTAAAGAAAGTATTTAAATTTTTTTAAAATTTAAATTCAATTTAATTTATATATACTGACTGTATTATTAGTTTCAGTGGTAGAATTCATTAATTCATTAATTCAAGCACCCTCCTTAATGCCCATCACCCAGTTATTCCTCTTCCCCCGCCTACCTCCCCTCCAGCAACCCTCTGTTTCTTCCCTATAGTTAAGAGTCTCTTAGGATCTGCCTCCCTCTCTGTTTTCATCTTTTTCTTTTTTTCCCTTCCTTTCCCCTATGTTCATCTGTTTTGTTCCTTAAATTCCACATATGAGTGAAATCATGGTATTTGTCTTTATCTGACTGAGTTATTTCAGTTAGCATAATACCCTCTAGCTCCATTCATGTCATTGCAAATGGCAAGATTTCATTCTTTTTGATGGCTGAGTAACATTCCAGTGTGTGTGTGTGTGTGTGTGTGTGTGTGTGTGTGTGTGTGCGCGCGCATACACATCTTCTTTATCCATTCATCTGTCAGTGGACATCTGGGTTCTTTCTGTAGTTTGGCTATTGTGGACATTGCTGCTATAAACATTGGGGTGCAGGTGCCCCTTCAGATCACTATGTTTGGATCCTTTGGATAAATACCTAGTAGTGCAATTGCTGGGTTGTAGGGTAGCTTTATTTTGAACTTTTTGAGGAAGAATTTATATAATAATCAGTTAGGGGTAAGGAAAATAACATTTTGGGACTAGCTATTAAATCTCTCATAATCCTCATCCCGTGAGAAAATGTAGGCTTAGTAAATGGCAGAACTGAGATTTGAATCTACATTTGAATGATTCCAAAACCTGTGTTCTCTGTGTAGTGGTGCCCATTTGATAATGGTGAATATTATAATTATTTTATCAAATGTGATACTTGTAATCCTTACAACTATTAATTTTTTATGAAGAACTGGAAGAAAATTTCATCCTTACATTTAAGTTTAATAAAGTGTGATATATTTAATTTAGCAAAACCTGTGTTTATAGATAATGCAAAGTGAAATCTGTTTTAGGCCTTAATCAGATTTATTATGAATTTTGAATTTTTGGCCGTTGTCTTTCTTGTGGTTTCTTTCTTTTTTTTAAGATTTTATATATTTATTTTTGTGAGAGAGAGAATGCCAGTGCATGATCAGGGGGAGGTGCTGAGGAGGGAGCCTGATGCAGGACTCAATCCCAGGACCCTGGGATCATGACCTGAGCTGAAGGCAGACACTTAACCAACTGAGCCACCTAGGTGCCCTTTCTTGTGGTTTCTGATTTAATTTACTGTGTGGTATAATCTTGGTAGGTTTTAGATCTTTTTGAGAATAAAGAGAGGAAATAAGTAAACATTTAGTCTTTTCATTAATTAAAACTGGATTATGTAAGTGAGGTTCTTAATCTTTATCCAATAAATGAAATAAATTTTAAGCTGCAACACTCTTAAAGAAAAAATATAAAATTTTGTTTCTGGATTGTGATTTATTTATTTTTAAATGTATCTGCATTTAATAGATACATAGACGCACATCAAATGAATGAACTCACAATTTATAGTTTTTTTCTAATATGAACTATTTGTCATTGTAGAATCATAAGGAAGGAAAGGTTGCCAACAGAGTATACAGAATTATTTCTGGAAGATGATTTTTACTTTTTCAAATATTTCCAATAGTGGATACATTTTATATTATTCTCAGGAAACTTTAGTATTCATAGTTGTTAATTTTTGTTTTAGATTTAAAAAATTTTAAGTAATCTCTATACCCAACACGGGGCTTGAACTCACAACCCTGAGATCAAAAGTCACACACTCTTCCGACTGAGCCAGCCAGGCACCCCAGTAGTTGTTAAATTTAACACGTGAATTCTTTCATATCTGAAACTCAGAAATACTGGTGATTTGATTTTTTTTCTCCCTTTCTTCTTTCCTCATGTGAATATTGGGTCCTGCTTGATAATCATACATGTTTTTGGAGACTTTAATACCTTCAACTTGGATGATCTTGATTATTAATTTTTTAATACTAGATTCTTTCTCCAGTCTTTAACTACCATCCTATATTCAGAGATAGGAAATTAGAGCTATCAGTATGTTGTTCACAGTGGAATAAGAAAATCATGTGAATTTTAAAATAGGGTTTTATATTTTTCTCATACATCATACTAGTACTTAAAAATGCCTCAGAATTCTATAATCCCATAAGTATTTCTCTTTTCAATCTTTTAAAATTAATTTTTAGAAAAGTATTCTTACAAAATTTTGAATTGGTGTTTTGCAATTAAATCTTTTTATTAATCTTAAAAATGGTATTCATTACAGAAATGAATACTTGCCTATATATTTTTTTTTCTAAAGATTTATTTCAGAGAGAGAGAGAGAGAGAGTGGGGGGGAGGGGCCGAGGGAGAGAAAAAGAGAGGGAGAGAAGCAGACTCCCCACTGAGCATGGAGCCTGATTTTGGGACTCAATCTGACAAACCTGAGATCATGACCTGAGCCCAAATCAAGAGTCAGATGCTTAACCAGCTGAGCCACCCAGGTGCCCACTAACTTGCCTATATTAAGAAAAGTCTATTTTCTATCCTTGAAACTAATGTTGAAGTATATAAATGAAATATTGAATCCCATGGTTTTTTCCCCCGTTTTTATGTTTATTCTGAAAATTTCAGAGTTCTGTGTAGGTTTACATTAATTATATCAGGTTAGTATATTTTAGAGATATTTATGTTTTTTTAACATGTGCTTTTCTTATCATTTTTTCCTACTCCAAATCTACTTGTCTAAAACTTTCTCCTTAAGTCTCCTGGGTGCTTCAAATTTGGTATGTCCCAGATTGAAGACATTGCTTCTGACCCTTTCCTCTTCCCTGACTTTTTGTAATCTGCTTTGTCATTTGTTTTCCCCATCCTAATATATTGTACCACTGAAACACTGAAGCAGGAAAACTCCTGGACTCCAAGCTTCCCTGAAATTACTACATCCAGGGGCACCTGGGTGGCTCACTCGGTTAAGCATCCGACTGTTGATGTTGGCTGAGGTTATGATCTCAGGGTCCTGGTATCAAGCCCTGTATCAGGCTCCATACTGAGTAGGGAGTCGGCTTGAGGATTCTCTCTCTTCCTGTCCCTCTGCCCCTCCCCCTGCACGCACGCACACTCTCTCTCAAAATTAAGTAAATCTTTAAAAAAAAGAAATCACCACATCCCTACCTCTGAAACCAGTAATACATTATATGTTAATTAATTGAATTTAAATTAGAAAAAGGGACGCCTGGGAGGCTCCCTCCGTTAAGGGGCTGCCTTCAGCTCAGATCATGATCCAGGGGTCCTGGGATCCAGTCCCAAGTTGGGCTCCTTGCTCAGCGGGAAGCCTGCTTCTCTCTCTGCCTGACACTCCTGCCCTGTGCTTTCTCTCTGAGAAATAAATAAAAAATCTTAAAAAAAAATAAAAAACAAAACAAAAAAATCACCACATTCAGTATTTTGTCCCTGCTTACCATTTTTCATATCATAATTCACTCTCTCACATAGTTTTGAAATACTCTTCTGGTTTTGGTTCCTTTATGTTCATCTTCACGTTGCTGTCAGACCTTTCTAAAATATATTTCTGACGATGTAACTCCTCTGCTTATTTAGTGGATCCCCATTACATGAAGGAGAAAGTTCATATTCTAGCATGACACTTGCCTTTTTTGGTTCAGTCCTGATTTTCCAATTATCTCTCTCTATCCCATTCCCAAGAATTGTGTTCCAGTTTTGCCACATTCTGGAGCTGTCATCACTTACTGTGTTATTTCATACTTCATCCTTTCGCTCATTCTACCTTTTCTAGAATGTCCTTCGGTCTGTCTTTCAATATACAGCCCTGTCTGCAGCATTTCCTCAGCTTCTCATATGCATCTCTTTTCTCCTTTGTGCCTTCACTGTGCTTTATTCACTTCACCTGTAGAACTAGTAAATGATACTCTTCTGTTCTTACTTGTCGTCGTCCGTCTCTAGCCTGCTAGCATACAGGGCAGTCTCTGTCGTTTGTATTTCCAGCTTCTCCCAGGAGAGTGCCTATGACTTGACGGGTACGGTATGTATTTGTCATTCTGAGTGAGTGAGTGAGTGAGTGAGTGAATAAGTGAATTAATGTGATGTTTTCTGAAGTTGGGTTTTTGTTTTGTGTTGTTTTTATAGGAAGGAGAGGTGCAGCCGGCAATTGGAAAACAGGACGATGGTATTAGTATTACTGAAAGTGCTCCACAAGAGCAAACAGTTAATGACAATCTGACTTCTGCTGATAGAGCATACAAAAGTAATAGTAGTGGTAAGTTAGTAAACATCTATGAATTTTTTCCTATGCTCAAATGCTAGTATAAAAAAATCTGAAAGTATGTAGATCCAGATATGTTGCGCATTTCATTAACATATTTTTCTTTTGCTGTCTTTCTTATTAAGTATCCCGACTACTACCAACTTTTTCTTCCTGAAAATAATTCCACCTCTGAAAATCTTTACTGCTATTAATTTTATTGAAATATTCAAGAGTGGGGATAAGCTTGTATATACGTTTAAAATTCATAATAATGTTTCATTAATGTATCTGTGACTGTACTTTATAGTTACGATGTCAGCATTAGGATTAGGAGAAGAGGAAGATGGAGAATCACCTTTGGATTCTGAGGTACTGTTTTCTTCTTCTTATTTTAAAATATAAGCATTGTGGGGCACCTGGGTGGCTCAGTCAGTTAAGCGTCTGCCTTCGGCTCAGGTCATGATCCCAGGGTCCTGGGATCGAGCCCAGCATCGGGCTTCCTGCTCAGCGGGAGGCCGGCTTCTCCCTCTCCCACTCCCCCGTTTGTGTTCCCTCTCTTGCTGTCTCTCTGTCAAATAAATAAAATCTTAAAAAATATGTAAGCATTGAATGATGTTAAATCATAAAAGGGATGCTTAGCCTCTACTCTGTCATCTCTGCATTTGCCCATAAAAACTATTTCCTTATACTTTTTACCTGTAATTGACAAAATAATTATGTGCTAAGTATAATAATACAGCATAATACAGTTCTGCTATTTTGCAAGTTTAACTTAATGAAAGCTGTGTAGTATTATTTCAGAAAACCAAGGCTCAGGAGTGATAAGGAAGTAGTTTGGGTTTTGAAATTCAGTTATTTAAAAAACTAAAGAATTACTCCAGGCCAACCTATGGCCGGATGTGATTCTGTGGTTTATATGGATGTGCAAAATTCCTAATGAGATCTAGAAAGTTTGGATTATAGTTTTTTACAACTTGGAAATTGAAAAGCTAATGCCTGGGACTTCAAAGTATTTTATATATATATATTTTTTTTTTTTTTTTAACATTTTATTTATTTATTTGAGAGAGAGAGAGTGAGTGAGCCAGGGAGAGAGGGAGAGAAAATCTAAAGCGGACTCCACTCTGGGCACAGAGCACTACTGATACCAAGAGTTGGACACTCAACTGACTGAGCCATCCAGGGGCCCTGAAAGTATTATATTTAGATTGTCAAGTGGATTTACAAGGAGCATTTGGAATATAATAACAAATTGTTTTATTGGTGTTTTATTTATTTATTTTTAAAAAGATTTTATTTATTTGAGAGAGAGAGAGAGAAAGAGAGTGTGAGCTGGGGGAGGTGCGGAGGGAGAGGGAGAAGCAGGCTCCCCACTGAGCACATGGGGCTAGATCCCAGAACCAACTGAGCCACCCAGGCATCCCTGGTTCAGTGGTGTTTTAATAGGTAAAAGCCATTTTGGATAGTTAAAATAGTATGCATTAAGTATCTTTGTGGCAGCCATACTTGTAGTAACATAAGTATAAAGTAATGATGACCTATTTTAAGGTGACGGACCATGGAAAGAGGTAAAAAGGGCCTGAGCTCTTAGCACAGGCAGGTGCTATACAATGGTGCAAACACCGTGTTTGAAGTCAAAAGATATGCTAGCATCCTGGTTCTGTCACTTGGTAGCTGTGGGATCCCAGAAAAACTTGTTTAACCTGTTTGAATGTCAGTGACCTCATTCATAAAAATGGTACTAATACCTACCTCTCAGGTATGTGTAATGAACAAATGTGGTAACAAATGTGAAAACACTTTGTATACTGTAAAGGCTGCTAGAGAAATACAGGACAAAAATGATCACAGCAGTATTTAGTGATTTATTAAATACTGAGGACACTTTTTTTAAATGTGAAGATTTCTGAAGGACAATAAAATAAATGGCAGTAGTGTCAAGAAAAGAATGGCAAAGTTAGAACGGGCAGGTGGATTTCTAATTTGGGATATGTTAAGTTTCAGTGACATTGTATAGGTATACAGTTGACCCTTGGACGGGATGAGTTTGAATTGTGTGTCCACTTACACAGACTTTTTTTGATATAGTACAGTACTGTTAATCTGTTTTCCTTATGATTTTCTTAATAGCCTTTTCTTTATATTGTAAGAATCCAGTATATAATACATATAACATGAAAATGTGTTAATTGATTTTACATTATTGGTAAGGTCAGCATTAGGTTATAATTTACTCTGACCTTCCATGCTCACTTTACAGTCAATGGCCAAATGAGGATTAAGACGTAGATTAGATCTAGAGAGCCGATACGAGGTCTTCTATTTAAATGTTTTGGTTTTCAATTTACATTTTTCCTATTTTTAAGTCTAATTGCTTTTAAAGTAGGAAGTTCAATAGGAGATTAGTAGTTAAGTTTTTGGGGAATCAAAAGTTAGATGTGGATTTTTGGCTGCACGGCTGTGAACGCCCTTAACCCTTGCATTGTATAAGGGTCGACAGTATTGTGACTTGGTACTTGAGACCTTCTCAGTGAGATGATTTTATTTCTTTTTTAGAGAGAGAGCGTGTGAGAGGGGTGGGGAGGGGCAGAAGAAGAGGGAGAGAGAGAATCCCAAGTAGGCTTCATGCTCAGCACGGAGCCCGACATGGGGCTTGATCTCATGATCCTGAGATCATGAACTGAGCTGAAATCAAGAGTTGCACACTTAACTGACTCTGCCACAAGGGCACCCCCTCAGTGAGATTATTTTAAATGTTTTGACCTTAAATAGATTTCTGTTATTGAATATCACCCATGTACCAGGCTGTATAAGTTGAGGGGTTAGGCTGTAGTGGTAGGAGCAGAAAAAATAAGGAAACAACAATCCATTGTAAGTTACTATGAGTGCTTCATATAAAGAAAATGGCAATGTTATGTTAGGTAATTTTGGGTGAGTTTATTTAGGATGGGGATGAGAATGGGAGTGGAATTTCGCTAGTCAGGAAAGATCTCTCTGAATGTGGCAAGAGCTGCCAAGTGGCGGATGAGAAGGACCGGTCGTGCGAAGGTCTTGGAGAGGGACATTCTAGACAGAGAGAACCATGGATCACATCTGTTCATCATTTCACTCTTATGTCTTGGAATGACCAGGAAGCAGGAAGATCCACCCCATTGTCATAATCATTGTTGTTACTGTTGGGTGTAGAAAAGAAAATGTGCATACTAAAATAAGTGCCTGGTACTTTTTAGGTAATTAATAAATGAATGTTTTTATTTTTCCCTTTGGAAAGCTTACTATACTTTTTGAAGAGTTTCATACCTGAATCTAAAATTTTTTGCTATTATTTAAATATAATTTCAAGAAAGGTTTTTCTTCCTACTTTGCCATTTCATTCAACCATTTTTCCTATCAATAAAAATTCCAAGCCTTTGTTTATCTAAATGAAGCAGCAGCTACCACAATGTTCTGTTTATACTCAACATGATATACTCCAAGGTTTCTCATCATGTCAAGTATCTTCTTATTTTAGCACTGAAAACGTTTCTGCCGCCAGGAACAGTTTAAATTTGTAGCAAATATACTTATGAGAGAATTTGTTTAAATACATATTTTTAATGTCCTTTTATTTTGGTGGGAAATGCAAAGGAGAGTTAGGTGTTTTGTTAGTTCCTGTTGAAAGGTACATAGAAATCAGTCTTCCGTCTATGAAAGTATTTACTCTGACCTTCCATGTTTGGTTTACAGAGTCGGAGCAAATGTAGATTAAAAGGTACACTTAATCTAGAAAGTATATATGAGATTTTTAGATGTTTTGGTTTTCAATACATGCTTTTCTTATTTGAAGTCTGATTGCTGTTAAAGTAGGAAATTCAGATATTTTCTTAGAAAAGGATTCGGAAGTCTTTATGCAGCTCATTTTTGATGTTAATTTTAACAGAGTATTTCTGAGAGTCTTCCAGAGAAAGACGTGAAACGTTTATCTGGAGCTGCGGATCAGAAAGGACCACGTATATTAAGTGAAGAAGTAGAAGGTAAGAATTGTATTTTATTAAAAAGTCACTTGATAGAATGTTAATTTAAAATGGGAATAGTGATATGTTCTAATATCCAAAGAAAATCACCTATTAAATGCATAGAAAGGAGAAAGATGTGAAAAGGAGATAAATTGGTATCTTATCAGGTGTCAGCAACAGATCAAATTGAGAGTGCCACTGAAGGAGCTAAATTACTGGTTCCATTTCAAGATACTCTAAGACCTAAGGAACATCAGGAAATAAGAGGAAAAGAGTAAAAGAGGGAATGATGAGAAAGGCAGAGAGTACCGGGAGTAAATGAAGGGCAAAGCAACTCTTTATAGTGGAAGGTGGTAACATAAAATAATTCTTTTAAAAGGAAGAGCAGAGTATTTGAAATGCAGGAATAATATCAAGTGAGCTTCCAGTACCAAAGTTTGTCAGAGTAGTATGCCAAAATTTTTCCACTCTTCCTGATGTCCTCACTGTTGGGAAGACATTAAGGACCGGCGTAGCTGATTATGCAGAGCTATGTCCTAGTCGGCTATAAATGTATATATCTTAATGTCCTACAAAATGGTGGCACTTCATAAGATAGTATCATTTAGTGCAAAGTAAGAGAATTGGAAGGAAGAAGAGAGCAGGGTCAGTTAGGGGAGATCAAGGAAGCTTTCGCCCTGATAAAAAGTCCATGAGAAAGTTTATGACTTTTTAAAAAAATTTTATTTATTTATTTGACACAGAGAGAGAGAGACAGCGAGAGAGGGAACACAAGCAGGGGGAGTGGGAGAGGGAGAAGCAGGCTTCCCGCCAAGCAGGGAGCCCAATGTGGGGCTCGATCCCAGGACGCCGAGACCACGACCTGAGCTGAAGGCAGACGCTTAACAACTGAGCCACCGAGGCACCTCGAAAGTTTATGACTTTTAATACATTTTCAGTTTTGGAGAATCGATAGTGAGGAACTTGAGGCTTTCTTTAGAAGGTTAAGTTAAGGTAAAGGAATGTGGCAGCAGACTCCGTATGGACCAGAATTTCTCAAATTGTAGTGAATCATCCGAGACCTTGTTAAAAATGCACATTGTGAGCAGCAGGTCTGGGATTCTGCATTCTGACCTCTCAGGTGATGCCAGTGTTGGTGGTCCTTGGGTCATGTGCTCCGTAGCAAGGATGTAGACTTCCCTATAGAGAAATCTGGAAGGGCCACTGGATAGTTCAAGACATAATAGGATCAAGGAAGAGCATGACTTTGTTGTTATTGCTGAGCATGTTTTTAGCTAGAGGGGAGCACGGAGATGGAGAAATAGAGGTTATAGATGTAAGATACTACTGCTAAACAAAGAGGAAAGAAGTGGTAGAGACAATCCGTAATCGAAGGGATGCAGAACAGTCAAGACCGTAGAGCCAGAAATTACTTTTTTTAAAGACTTATTTATTTATCTTAGAGAGAAAGAGAGAGAGAGAGAGCAACCCGGGCGAGGGTCAACGGGAGAGGAAGAGAGTATCCTTAAGCAGACTCCCTGCTGAGCCTGAAGGCCAATGTGGGGCTCAGTCCCTGGACCCCGACATCATGCCCTGAGCTGAAATCAAGAGCCAAGACACCCAACTGACTGTGCCACCCAGGCGCCCCCAGAAATTACTTTTGAAGAAGGTGGATAGTGAAGGGAAGGAGGGAAGAAAGAAAGGCGTGGTAGCTGGGAAATTTTGGAGTTGCTGAGGAAACTTGAGAGAATTCACTTTAGATGGCTTGAGTGTATTTGCACTAAAGCAGATTAAATTACAGCTGCTCCAAAAAGAATACTGAAAGCAGATGGAGTGCTAAACTTGGGGTAAAACAGCCACTCATTCATCCTCCTCAGATCTATGGGACATCAAATATATATATGTTGTATTGGTATTCATTATTCAAATGAGATTAATTTGAATATGGAAGCTTTGGCTGTTTTTCTTTTTTAAGAAAGCTAATTTTTTGATATAGCTGTTTCAAAAAAACCTTTTTAAAGACTAACATGATCTACCAAATCAAACTTATTTTGGAAACAAAAGAGATTATAGCGTTCATTCCCTAAATGCTAAAATTGTTATTATCAGTAAGTATGACACTGATTTTGAAATAGAAAAGATTTTCAGTATCTCAAATTTCTGTGGCAATTAAATTGATTTTTTCTATTTTGGTAGTCCTATTTCCATATTGAAAGCTTATTATACATTATTTCCTTTTTTTTAAGATTTTATTTATTTGAGAGAGAGAATGAGATAGAGCATGAGGGGGGCAGGGTCAGAGGGAGAAGCAGACTCCCTGCTGAGCAGGGAGCCTGATGCGGGACTCAATCCCAGGACTCCAGGATCATGACCTGAGCCAAAGGCAGTCGCTTAACCAACTGAGCCACCCAGGCTCCCTGATAGACACTATTTTTTAGATGTGTTTTATATACCTTCTTGTGTGAGTGGATCAAGAAATTTTAAGATGGCTAAACTAGACGATACAAGAAATGTAGGCATACCAGTAGGCCACATGGGTATGGACAAAGATGAACACTTCTATTAGTATTATCCCTACAAGTGTATATCGAAGCTGATCAATTCATAACACTTTCTCTGATGAAAACTTAATTATGCCTTCAGTTGAACTATCATCACAACTGTGTACTGCCTATATTATGGAACAAGTTGAAGAACATGGTAAATACTTGTAGTATAATGGTAGAAATGATTCTGCTGTACTGCATTAAGGGTGTTCTATTGCCTTCTACCATTGGCTTTCACGTTTATCCTCTCAGGTCATGATTTGTTCCTCTGATTAAAAATTGCTTTTCTCCCCATCAGTCACCGTGTTCACATTGGTATATGTGCACTTTTCTGTTTTAGTTATAGTCATTTGAAACATAATCTTACTTTTGAAATCCTAACTGCATGTTCTGTTGAACACGTATTTGTATTTTTTTTTCAATATTTATAATGCATTCATATTTCTCTCTTGTCGCTGTCCTAACCCACCTTCCTATCTCCAGAAACAGAACACCAAAACCTAATGTAATCATTTTCAGAGCCAAGCCTGAGGATTCAGCTTAGTACGAAGTGCATGAATGTTTAATTGGCTTTCATGTTTACATATAATTAACTATATGTCCATTTTTCGTTTTAGATTCTCCTAAAATATATCCTTACGTGAAGGTAAAACTTTTATATTTTCATTTTGAATTTTTAACTACAGATTGTATGAAAGGTACATCATGTCTTAATCATATTGTTTCAATACCCATTCAGCCTACCGTTGAAGTGAAAGATTCCGTTCCTACTAAAACAGTAGAAGTGAAGGAAAAACAAACATCCAAATCAGGTAAATTTTACAATACAAATTTAACAGTGGAAAGAAGTACACTAAAATATTTGAAATGCTCACAGTCTTCTTATTCTGAATTTTTTTTTTTTTGTGGTGGCAAATTTAACTGAAGGATTTGACATAAATAAGTTAGATACCATTGTTGATACCCATGTTTGAACAAAAGATATTTATAAGCATAAGAAAAAGATTTTAAAAATGTAAGCTTTAGCTCTAGTTTCTACTTTTATGTTTTGAAATCCTGAAGTTCCCAGTTTCAAATCCCATTACTTCCTTGGGATTCCCAGAAGTTAATTATTAGACTCTAAGATTTTTCCAGTGTTCACAGTGTTTATTTCAATTCTGACCTCCACTTGCTAACATGTCAATTGTGTTTTAAGTTTATTTCATCTTAGTGTTACTATGTTGATCATCTTAAGCCAAACAGGTGTTCTGATTAGCAGTG
>NC_045603.1:115459181-115492310 GCF_009762305.2 Zalophus californianus | reverse complement strand
GTCTGTGTGTGTGTGTGTGTGGGGGGGTGTCTTTGATTATTAAAAATGCGGGAAGTAATTAGTTATATCTTAATATTTTGTAGACACAATCTTTTAAAACCATATTTCTTAAACTTATTGGCCTTAGGGTCCTTTTATACTATTTAAAAATTATTAGGAATTCCAAAGAACTTCTGTTTAAGTGTTGATATTTACAATATTAGAAATTAAAACAAGCATTTAAAACACAAGCGTACATGATCATACGTTGTTAGCCGTTAGAGCCATGACCCACTAATCATGCGAGTTGTGATGCTGTCACGTCTCATATCTTTAGAAAACGTTACCGTACACTTAATAAGAGAATGAGAGTGAAAATGTCAAATAACATTTAGCGTTATTGAATGGGTGGATGTTGGAACTCCGGGGATTCTCAGATGACATGGGAGAACTGTTTTAAACCATGTACAGGGTTCATGGACACAAAATGACAAAGGGGCCCTTGTGGTGAAATGGGCATTAAGGTTTCATTTCTGCATTTCTTGCTTTTTTCTTTCACTTGTCTTAAGAGGTTCAAATCAGACAATCTTGTTTAAAAAAAAAGTTAAGTATTTTTGTTATATATTCATTTTCTGTTTCATGGCACTGTAGTTTTTGGATCTAGTGTCTACTGAGACTTACTCTGTTTTTACATGGAAATGATTAGATCACCCGAGGCTTTCATTTCTCAAATAAATTTATGGTGTTTATCCAAGGCTTAAAAATTTCTGAAGATAGGGATGCCTAGGTGACTCAGTCAGTTGAGCGTCTGCCTCTGGCTCAGGTCATGATCCCAGGATCCTGGGATCGAGTCCCATGTTGGGATCCTTGCTCAGTGAGGAGCCTGCTTCTCCCTCTGCCTCTGCTGCTCTCCCTGCTTGTGCTCGCTCGCTCTCTCTCTGAACAAAGAAATAAAATCTTTAAAAAAATAAAAAAAAATTTCTGAAGATATTGGTGCATTGAGGAGAGACCATCTCACTGTAATTAAAAGTAGAACCATTCATTAAAAGTGTTTTTAAAACCCATGTCTTTAGAATACACGGTACATATTTATTTATTTATTTATTTATTTAAAGATTTTATTTATTTATTTGACAGAGAGATAGAAAGAAAGCACAAGTAGGCAGAGAGTCAGGCAGAGGGAGAGGGAGAAGCAGACTCCCCACTGAGCAGGGAGCCCGATGCGGGGCTCAATCCCAGGACCCCGACATCATGACATGAGCCGAAGGCAGCCGCTTAACCGACTGAGCCACCCAGGCGCCCCCACGGTGTATATTAAAAAAGAAAAGGTTAGACATAAATTTTGTTAGTAAAAAAATTCGTACCCTGGAAAATCTTAATTATTAACGAACAAAAGCTCTATATGTAATAGAGCTTGGTGAGTAAATTAAAGTCTGTAATACTAGAGAATTAAAAAAAAAGAGACCGTTAAATTCAGCGGTATGAATGGCAAGTATAGGACATGTAATATACAATAAGGTACGAATCAGTAGTAGTGTGTCTGGGAAAAGAGTAGGACATGGGACTCCTCTGACAAAGGGATTTATACAAATTAGCTAAGTTTATTTTATTACTTACATTCTAATGAGTGAAATTTTATTTTCAGCTTTGTCCAGTTGGAAGTCTTCAGTGTGTTTGGCTCACAGTACTGTGTCTTGTCAAAGATCCAGGGCTTTGAGAGTTGATGATGAATGCCCATCTGTATCACACTTGGTGACCCAAAATCAGTCAGCATCCAGAGGATTTGGACAGACGACCTTCATAGAGAAAGTAAAGATTAATGATATTGGAGTTGTGTTTCTGTTAGAGAATTATAAACTCCATGACCTGTATAAATCACAGCTACCAGAAAGCAGAGAGCACAAACAAGGTAATAAAGAAGCATAGAGAATTCAGCCTCTCCATGACTTCACCATAGTTCTGATTTTTCAAAAATACTTTTGTGGCAAAATTTACTTTGTGTTTACTCCTTTTATGCAACCTACAACCAAACAGAATATCTTTTAGCAAGACATTTGTATTCTTCCTCTAACCAAAGCAACACCTGAATAAGAATTAGGAGAATGTAATTTCCTTTGGGTTAGTTTTTAGCATTCACTTGAGAGTAGGTAGCAGGATTATATTTAGAACTTTGGGACCAGTTGGGAATACTAGGTAGAGATCTAAAGATTGCTTACTCAAAACATAGTTTCCTAGCTTTATTTTATAGCTCTAAATTCACAAGTATTGGTCAAGCTGTATTCATTGTAACTAAAAAAAGCACCTTCCCAAATCAAGTATTAAAATATTTCCTATGTTCTCTATGACTTTTTTTTTTTAGAGTTGGCTTTCCCAGCAGTAATGGGAATAGTTGAGAATTTACTATATAGTATCATCTTCTCAGCTATGTATGCATAGTCCATCTCCTTGTTTTATTATTTTTATTTTATCTTTTTAGAGAGAGAGAGAGAGAGAGAGAGAGAGGGATAGGGAGAGAGAGAATCCCAAGCAGGCTTCATGCTCAGCACAGGGCCTAAGGGGGGGGCTCCATCTCATGACCCTGAGAACATGACCTGAGCCTAAATCAAAAGTTGGACACTTAACTCACTGAGCCACCCAGATGCCCCTTTATTATTATTATTGTTATTGAAAATTTTTATTTATTTGAGAGAGAGAGAAATTGAGAGAACGAGTGGGAGGAGTGGCAGAGGGAGAAGCAGGCTCTCCTCTGAGCAGGGAGCCCGATGCGGGGCTTGATCCCAGGACCCTGCGATCATGACCTGAGCTGAAGGCAGCCGTTTAACTGACTGAGCCACCCAGGCACGTCCCTTTATTATTTTTAATGAATAAATGGAATACTGGTTTTAAGGAGCACTATATTATTTAAAAATAATATATGGAAAGTCAGTTTTCATTCTACTAAGATACTCAGTCTTTTGATTAACCACAACTAATGTGTGCTCTACTTAATGTACCAGTTAATTCCATGCCTTTTATCAGTCATATGATCAGGTCTGTACTAATAAATCATACAATATTTTTTTCACCCTTGTAGTTTTATGTTCTGTCTTTACTTGTAGAATTAACACTGTGTTTTCAAAAGATTTTCAATTATCTCCTAGAGTAGTGAGTACAGCAAGAAATCCAAAGTTATTTACCTCTACAAGTGACTTGTTTGCTGTTACTTCTTCCTGAGCTTGGTAGATCCAAGGAGGACTTTTAAAATACCTACAGGCTCCTGTAACAAAGGAAGATCTGAAACAAAAATTAGAAATACAAGCAAGTTAAAACAGTTCATGTAGATTGTTTCTCTTCTCACTTGATGCCTTTTATAAAGTGGTGAGCAAAGTTAGTTCTCTAGGGACCCACGATTGTGTGCTTTTTCATTTAATACAGATTTATTCTGTACTGTGCCCTGATGATTTTATATCCTCAATATTTCTGGACCCATTCTGTCAGTTCAGGTGTACTTCATCTTTATTTTGTAGTACTGCCTTGTAATTCATCTCCCATCTTGTGTGACAGTGCCCCTCAAATTCATCCCTCTCCACAGCATTTTGAGTGATCTGTCTCAAATGTCAATATGACTAGGAACCACTGTTGAAAATGTATTTGTGGGCGCCTGGGTGCCTCAGTTGGTTAAGCGACTGCCTTCCGCTGAGATCATGATCCTGGAGTCCTGGGATCGAGTCCCACATCGGGCTCCCTGCTCAGCAGGGAGTCTGCTTCTCCCTCTGACCCTCCCCCCTCTCATGCTCTATCTCATTCTCTCTATCAAATAAATAAATAAAATCTTTAAAAAAATATATATTGGTGTCCAGGTATCTTGAACTTACATATAAAGCTTTCATAATCTTGACTTTGGCCAAACTCTCTAGCCCTTTCTGCCATCTGCCCTTTTCTCTGGCATTCTGAACTGCTGGTGATGTCTTCCTCTTACATCCCTGTATTTTAGACAAATACTTACCCTGTTGTGTGCTTCTCTCCCTTTTAGACAAATATTTACCCTGCTGTGTGCTTCTCTCCCTTGTCTTCCTACAGCCTTGCATACTCTCCCTGTTTTTCTCCCTCTAACCCCTTTGAATCTGGCTGACCTCACTGTTTTCAGTTTCGGTTCAGGCATTATCTCCAGAAAAACCATTCCTGACACCTTTTATCTACGTGCCTCTTGAAACCTGGGTGCCTAGCACTTACTGGGAACTCAGTAAATAATAACTGAGTAAAATAAAGACTGTTTACATAGAGATGACTTAAGAGATTGCCCCATACAGGGGCACCTGTGTGGCTCAGTCGGTTGAGCGTCCAACTCTTGATTTCGGCTCAGGTCATGACCTCAGAGTTGTGAGATCGAGGCCCGTGTGGGGCTCAGTGCTGGGCTTGGAGCCTCGTCAAGATTCTCTCTCTCTCTCTCTCTGCTCCTCCCCCTCTCTAAAAAAAGAGAGAGAGTGAGAGAAGATTGTCCCATACAGTCCAGGAGCCAAAGAAATAGATATAGAAAGAAGTACTTTACAGTTCAGGTGGTGAAGATACACTAGAAAAATCCGTAAAGTACTAAGGTACCCCTGAAGAAAGAGACACCTATTAATCTGGGGAAGACTAGCCATAATCAAGGATGACTTTACATAGCAGTCTGTGTCCTAAAAGATGTGAAGAAATTTATCAAGTAGGAGAGGAAAACATTTCAGGACTGTTTACACTCAGCAGCGACATACACCCATAGGAAGGTTGTACACTAATAAAGGCATAAAAAATAGTAATAATTTTGGAAACCATGAATAATGTTGTAGTTGAAGCTTTGGGTGTTAAGAGGTGCTGTTACAAGGTAAAGAATAGTCTGTTGTGATTTTTCATGTTTCTGCTGCATTTTAAAATTTTGTTTCTGAGTGTATTGTTCATTGATATTAGGTGGATGAACTTGTGAATGAATCGTTGAGATGTTTGTATGTCTTTAACCTGGTGACATTTAGTATTTCCCAAATGGTTTGTTGAATTTTTTGATAATTAAAAGTATTTCTTAAAGTAAATATTCAGCTAAAGATTAAGTTTAATTTAAACCATCAATAGATGAAATGTTATTTTCTATTTTTAAGAAGGTTATAGCTTTTATCTAACCATTCTAAGTAGTGCATTCTATCTAAATGTATAGATTTGCCAGCAGAACGAAACTTAGAAAGGACATCAGAGGAAGAGCAAAAAAGACTTGATGAAAGTGAAAATAACCACCTACAGGTATGTAAAAATTTAAACTTAAATTTAAATTTCCGCTTTTATATTGTTTTTCCTGCTTTAATAAGGTAACATAGTTCAAATGATATTATCTTTTGAATGGACATATTGAAGTCAATAGATTATAACTTAATATTTTTATAAAATTTTGTAAGTTACAAAACTTAAACTATTGTTAGAATTTATAGTAACTTATAGCTAAACTTCATTCTTGGAATTGAGAGGAAAAAAAAATTCCCGAATAGTGTTTGCTTCTTCCATTTTTGTGACTTTTCATGTGATAAAGAAGATAGCATCAGATATTGAATCACTTGAAAGTATTTTATATATATATATATATATTTTTTTTTTTAAAGATTTTATTTATATGTTTGAGAGAGAGATTGAGTGAGCAGGAGGGGGAGGGAGAGAGAATCTAAAGCAGAGTCCACTCTGGGCGCAGAGCCCTACTGATACCAAGAGTTGGACACTCAACTGACTGAGCCATCCAGGGGCCCTGAAAGTATTATATTTGGATTGTCAAGTAGATTTACAAGGGGCATTTGGAATATAATAAGAATTTGTTTTATTGGTGTTTTATTTATTTTAAAAAAGATTTTATTTATTTATTTGAGAGAGAGAGTGAGCAGGAGGGAGAGTGAGAATCTGCAGCAGACTCCACTCTGGGCGCAGAGCACTACTGATACCAAGAGTTGGACAGTCAACTGACTGAGCCATCCAGGGGCCCTGAAAGTATTATATTTGGATTGTCAAGTGGATTTACAAGGAGCTTTGGGATTATAATAACAAGTTGGTTTAGTGGTGTTTTATTTATTTATTTTTTAAAAGATTTTATTTATTTATTTGAGAGAGAAAGACAGCGTGAGCTGGGGGAGGTGCGGAGGGAGCGGGAGAAGCAGGCTCCCCACTGAGCACATGGGGCTAGATCCCAGAACCAACTGAACCACCCAGGCATCCCTGGTTCAGTGGTGTTTTAATAGGTAAAAGCCATTTTGGATAGTTAAAATAGTGTTAAGTATCTTTGTGGCAGCCATACTTGTAGTAACATAAGTATAAAGTAATGATGACCTATTCTAAGGTGACAGACCATGGAAGGAGGTAAAAAGGGCCTGACCTCTTAGCACAGGCAGGTGCTACACAATGGTGCAAGCACCGTGTTTGAAGTCAAAAGATATGCTAGCATCCTGGTTCTGTCACTTGGTAGCTGTGGGATCCCAGAAAAACTTGTTTAACCTGTTTGAATGTCAGTGACCTCATTCATAAAAGTGGTACTAATACCTACCTCTCAGGTATGTGTAATGAACGAATGTGGTAACAAACGTGAAAACACTTTGTGTACTGTAAAGGTTGCTAGAGAAACACAGGACAAAAATGATCACAGCAGTATTTAGTGATTTATTAAATACTGAGGACACTTTTTTAAACGTGAAGATTTCTGAAGGACAATAAAATAAATGGCAGTAGTGTCAAGAAAAGAATGGCAAAGTTAGAACGGGCAGGTGGATTTCTAATTTGGGATATGTTAAGTTTCAGTGACACTGTATAGGTTACAGTTGACCCTTGAACGGGATGAGTTTGAATTGTGCGTCCACTTACACACAGACTTTTTTGATACAGTACAGTACTGTTAATCTGTTTTCCTTATGGTTTTCTTAATAGCCTTTTCTTTATATTGTAAGAATCCAGTATATAATACATGTAACATACAAAATGTGTTAATTGACATTACATTATTGGTAAGGTCAGCATTAGGTTATAATTTACTCTGACCTTCCATGCTCACTTTACAGAGTCCAGGGCCAAATGAGGATTAAGACGTAGATTAGATCTAGAGAGCAGATACGAGGTCTTTTATTTAAATGTTTTGATTTTTAATTTACATTTTTCCTATTTTAAGTCTAATCGCTATTAAAGTAGGAAGTTCAATAGGAGATTAGTAGTTAAATTTTTGGGGAATCAAAAGTTAGATGTGGATTTTTGACTGCACGGCTGTGAACGCCCTTAACCCCTTGCATTGTGTAAGGGTTGACAGTATAGTGACTTGGTACTTGAGACCTTCTCAGTGAGATGATTTTCTTTATTTCTTAGAGAGAGAGAGAGAGAGAGCGTGTGCGAGGGGTGGGGAGGGGCAGAAGAAGAGGGAGAGAGAGAATCCCAAGTAGGCTTCATGCTCAGCACGGAGCCCGACATGGGGCTTGATCTCATGACCCTGAGAGCGTGAACTGTGAGCTGAAATCAAGAGTTGGACACTTAACTGACTCTGCCACACAGGCATCCCCCTCAGTGAGATTATTTTAAATGTTTTGACCTTAAATAGATTTCTGTTATTGAATATCACCCATGTACCAGGCTGTATAAGTTGAGGGGTTAGGCTGTAGTGGTAGGAGCAGAAAAAATAAGGAAACAACAATCCATTGTAAGTTACTATAAGTGCTTCGTATAAAGAAAATGGAAATGTTAGGTTAGGGAATTTGGGGGGAGTTTGTCATTAGGATGGGGATGAGAATGGGAGTGGAATTTTGTTAGTCAGGAAAGATCTCTCTGAATACGGCAAGAGCTGCCAAGTGGTGGATGAGAAGGACCCATTGTATGAGGATCTTGGAGAAGGGTGTTCTAGACAGAGAACCATGGATCACATCTATTCATCATTTCACTCTTATGTCTTGGAATGAACAGGAAGCAGGAAGATTCAGCCCATTGTCATAATCCTTATTGTTACTGTTGGGTGTAGAAAAGAAAATGTGCATACTAAAATAAGTGCCTGGTACATTTTAGGTAATTAATAAATAAATGTTCTTATTCGTCCCTTATGAAAGCTTACTAGACTTTTTGAAGAGTTTCATACCTGTATCGAAAATGTTTTGCTATTATTTAAATATAATTTCAAGAAAGGTTTTTCTTCCTACTTTAACATTTCATTCAACCATTTTTCCTATCAATAAAAATTCTAAGCCTTTGTTTATCTAAATGAAGCAGCAGCTACCACAATGTTCTGTTTATACTCAACATGATATACTCCAAGGTTTCTCATCATGTCCAATATCTTCTTCTTTGAGCACTGAAAACGTTTCTACCGTCAGGAACAGTTTACAGTTGTAGCAAATATACTTATTAAAGAATTCGTTTAAATACATATTTTTAATGTCCTTTTATTTTGGTGGGAAATGCAAAGGAGAGTTAGGTGTTTTGTGAGTTCCTGTTGAAAGGTACATAGAAATCAGTCTTCTGTCTATGAAAGTATTTACTCTGGCCTTCCATGTTCAGTTTACAGAGTCAGGGGGCAAATGGAGATTAAAAGGTACACTTAATCTAGAAAGTATATATGAGATTTTTAGGTGTTTTGGTTTTCAATACATGCTTTTCTTATTTGTAAGTCTAGTTGCTGTTAAAGTAGGAAATTCAGATATTTTCTTAGAAAAGGATTCGGAAGTCTTTATGCAGCTCATTTTTGATGTTAATTTTAACAGAGTATTTCTGAGAGTCTTCCAGAGAAAGACGTGAAACGTTTATCTGGAGCTGCGGATCAGAAAGGACCACGTATATTAAGTGAAGAAGTAGAAGGTAAGAATTGTATTTTATTAAAAAGTCACTTGATAGAATGTTAATTTAAAATGGGAATAATAATATGTTCTAATATCCAAAGAAAATCACCTATTAAATGCATAGAAAGGAGAAAGATGTGAAAAGGAGATAAATTGGTATCTTATCAGGTGTCAGCAACAGATCAAATTGAGAGCGCCACTGAAGCAGCTAAATTACTGGTTCCATTTCAAGATACTCTAAGACCTAAGGAACATCAGGAAATAAGAGGAAAAGAGCAAAAGAGGGAATGATGAGAAAGGCGGAGAGTACCGGGAGTAAATGAAGGGCAAAGCAGCTCCTCATAGTGGAAGGTGGTAACATAAAATAATTCTTTTAAAAGGAAGAGCAGAGTATTTGAAATGCAGGAATAATACCAAGTGAGCTTCCAGTACCAAAGTTTGTCAGAGAAGTATGCCAAAATTTTTCCACTCTTCCTGATGTCCTCACTGTTGGGAAGACATTAAGGACCGGCGTAGCTGATTATGCAGAGCTATGTCCTAGTCGGCTATAAATGTATATATCTTAATGTCATACAAAATGGTGGCACTTCATAAGATAGTATCATTTAGTGCAAAATAAGAGAATTGGAAGGAAGAAGAGAGCAGGGACAGTTAGGGGAGATCAAGGAAGCTTTCGCCCTGATAAAAAGTCCATGAGAAAGTTTATGACTTTTTAAAAAAATTTTATTTATTTATTTGACACAGAGAGAGAGACAGCGAGAGAGGGAACACAAGCAGGGGGAGTGGGAGAGGGAGAAGCAGGCTTCCCGCCAAGCAGGGAGCCCAATGTGGGGCTCGATCCCAGGACGCCGAGACCATGACCTGAGCTGAAGGCAGACGCTTAACAACTGAGCCACCCAGGCACCTCGAAAGTTTATGACTTTTAATACATTTTCAGTTTTGGAGAATCGATAGTGAGGAACTTGAGGCTTTTTCTAGAAGGTTAAGTTAAGGTAAAGGAATGTGGCAGCAGACTCCGTATGGACCAGAATTTCTCAAATTGTAGTGAATCATCCGAGACCTTGTTAAAAATGCACATTGTGAGCAGCAGGTCTGGGATTCTGCATTCTGACCTCTCAGGTGATGCCAGTGTTGGTGGTCCTTGGGTCATGTGCTCCGTAGCAAGGATGTAGACTTCCCTATAGAGAAATCTGGAAGGGCCACTGGATAGTTCAAGACATAATAGGATCAAGGAAAAGTATGACTTTGTTGTTATTGCTGAGCATGTTTTTAGCTAGAGGGGAGCAAGGAGATGGAGAAATAGAGGTTATAGATGTAAGATACTACTGCTAAACAAAGAGGAAAGAAGTGGTGGAGATAATCCATAATCAAAGGGATGTAAAAGCAGAACAGTCAAGACCGTAGAGCCAGAAATTACTTTTTTTAAAGACTTATTTATTTATCTTAGAGAGAAAGAGAGAGAGAGAGAGCAACCCGGGCGAGGGTCAACGGGAGAGGAAGAGAGTATCCTTAAGCAGACTCCCTGCTGAGCCTGAAGGCCAATGTGGGGCTCAGTCCCTGGACCCCGACATCATGCCCTGAGCTGAAATCAAGAGCCAAGACACCCAACTGACTGTGCCACCCAGGCGCCCCCAGAAATTACTTTTGAAGAAGGTGGATAGTGAAGGGAAGGAGGGAAGAAAGAAAGGCGTGGTAGCTGGGAAATTTTGGAGTTGCTGAGGAAACTTGAGAGAATTCACTTTAGATGGCTTGAGTGTATTTGCACTAAAGCAGATTAAATTACAGCTGCTCCAAAAAGAATACTGAAAGCAGATGGAGTGCTAAACTTGGGGTAAAACAGCCACTCATTCATCCTCCTCAGATCTATGGGACATCAAATATATATATGTTGTATTGGTATTCATTATCCAAATGAGATTAATTTGAATATGGAAGCTTTGGCTGTTTTTCTTTTTTCAGATAGCTAATTTTTTGATATGATAGCTGTTTCCAAAAAACCTTTTAAAGACTAACATGATCTACCAAATCAAACTAATTTTGGAAACAAAAGAGATTATAGCGTTCATTCCCTAAATGCTAAAATTTTTATTATCAGTAAGTATGACACTCATTTTGAAATACAAAAGATTTTCAGTATCTAAAAATTCTGTGGCAATTAAATTGATTTTTTTCCTTTTTTGTAGTCCTGTTTCCATATTGAAAGCTTATTATACATTATTTCCTTTTTTTTTCCCCCCAAGATTTTATTTCTTTGAGAGAGAGAGAGTATGAGAGGGCGGAGGGTCAGAGGGAGAAGCAGACTCCCCGCTGAGCGGGGAGTCCGATGCAGGACTCGATCCCAGAACCCTGGGATCATGACCTGAGCCGAAGGCAGCCGTTTAACTGACTGAGTCACCCAGACACCTCCCTTTATTTTTTTTAATGAATAAATGGAATACTGGTTTTAAGGAGCACTATATTATTTAAAAATAATATTTGGAAAGTCAGTTTTCATTCTACTAAGATAGTCTTTTGATTAACCACATCTAATGTGTGCTCTATTTAATGTACCAGTTAATTCCATACCTTTTATCAGTCATGTGATCAGGTCTGTACTAATAAATCATACAATATTTTTTTCACCCCTGTAGTTTTAGGTTCTTTCTAAATTGTAGAATTAACACTGTGTTTTCAAAAGATTTTCAACGATCTCCTAGAGTAGTGAGTACAGGCAAGAAATCTAAAGTTATTTACCTCTACAAGTGACTTGTTTGATGTTACTTCTTCCTGAGCTTGGTAGATCCAAGAAGGACGACTTTTAAAATACCTACCGGCTCCTGTAACAAAGGAAGATCTGAAACAAAAGTTAGAAATACAAGCAAGTTAAAACAGTTCATGTGGATTGTTTCTCTTCTCACTTGATGCCTTTTATAAAGTAGTGAGCAAAATTAGTTCTCTAGGGACCCACGATTGTGTGCTTTTTCATTTAATACAGATTTATTCTGTACTGTGCCCTGATAATTTCATATCCTCAATATTTCTGAACATATTCTATCAGTTCAGGTGTACTTCATCTTTGTTTTGCAGTACTGCCTTGTAATTCATCTCCCATCTTGTGTGACAGTGCCCCTCAAATTCATCCCTCTTCACAGCATTTAGAGTGATCTGTCTCAAATGTCAATATGACTAGGAACCACTGTTGAAAATATGTTTGTGTCCAGGTACCTTAAACTTACATATAAAGCTTTCATAATTTTGACTTCTGCCAAACTCTCTAGCCCTTTCTGCCGTCTGCCCTTTTCTCTGGCATTCTGAACTGCTGGTGATGTCTTCCTCTTACATCCCTGTATTTTAGACGAAAAGCACCCTGTTGTGTGCTTCTCTCCCTTTTAGACAAATATTTACCCTGTCGTGTGCTTCTCTCCCTTGTCTTCCTACAGCCTTGCATACTCTCCCTGTTTTTCTCCCTCTAACCCCTTTGAATCTGGCTGACCTCACTGTTTTCAGTTTCAGTTCAGGCATTAGCTCCAGAAAAACCATTCCTGATACCTTTTATCTACGTGCTTCTTGAAACCTGGGTGCCTAGCACTTACTGGGAACTCAGTAAATAATAACTGAGTAAAATAAAGACTTTACATAGAGATGAGTTAAGAGATTGCCCCATACAGGGGCACCTGTGTGGCTCAGTCGGTTGAGCGTCCAACTCTTGATTTCGGCTCAGGTCATGACTTCAGAGTTGTGAGATCGAGGCCCATGTGGGGCTCAGTGCTGGGCTTGGAGCCTCGTCAAGATTCTCTCTCTCTCTCTCTCTGCTCCTCCCCCTCTCTAAAAAAAGAGAGAGAGTGAGAGAGATTGTCCCATACAGTCCAGGAGCAAAAGAAATAGATATAGAAAGAAGTACTTTACAGTTCAGGTGGTGAAGATACACTAGAAAAATCTGTAAAGTACTAAGGTACCCCTGAAGAAAGAGACACCTATTAATCTGGGGAAGACTAGCCATAATCAAGGATGACTTTACATAGCAGTCTGTGTCCTAAAATATGTGAAGAAATTTATCAAGTAGGAGAGGAAAACATTTCAGAACTGTTTACACTCAGCAGCGACATACACCCATAGGAAGGTTGTACACTAATAAAGGCATAAAAAATAGTAATAATTTTGGAAACCATGAATAATGTTGTAGTTGAAGCTTTGGGTTTTAAGATATGCTGTTACAAGGTAAAGAATAGACTGTTGTGATTTTTCATGTTTCTGCTGCATTTTAAAATTTTGTTTCTGAGTGTTTTGTTCATTGATCTTAGGTGGATGAACTTGTGAAAGAATCTTTGAGATGTTTGTATGTCTTTAACCTGGTGACATTTAGTATTTCTCAAATGGTTTGTTGAATTTTTTGATAATTAAAAATATTTCTTAAAGTAAGTATTCAGCTAAAGATTAAGTTTAATTTAAACTATCAAAAGATGAAATGTTATTTTCTATTTTTAAGAAGGTTACAGCTTTTACCTAACCATTCTTAGTAGTGCATTTTAACTAAATATATAGATTTGCCAGCAGAAGGAGACTTAGAAAGGACATCAGAGGAAGAGGAAAAAAGACTTGATGAAAGGGACAATAAGCACTTACAGGTATGTAAAAAGTTAAATTTAAATGTAAATTTCTGCTTTTATATTGTTTTTCCTGCTTTAATAATATAGTTCAAATGAAATTATCTTTTGAATGGACATATTGAGGTCAATAGATTGTAATTTAATATTTAGTTTTTATAAAATTTTACAAGTTACAAACCTTTAACTATTGTTAGAATTTATAGTAACTTATAGCTAAAACTTCATCCTTGGAATTGAGAGAATAAAAAAATTCCTGAACAGTGTTTGCTTCTTCCATTTTTGTCACTTTTTATGTGATCAAGAAGGTAACACCAAATATTGAATCATATGTTTAAGCAGTTGAAATTATGAGCAGCATAAAAATGATGACTACTGACTTAGATCCACGTAGGAGTAATTATTCTCAATGGTTCCAAATGTGCAGTTCTGTATTGCCCATCACTAATGCCAAGATTAAAGATTGTTTTGCCTTGTGATCCCTGTGTAGTTGACTTCAGAGAGTGGGGTCATAAAATCAGCACAATTGCCAATTGCCTAGAATCCCACCTTCCAGGATGGGACTGTAGTTGGGTAATAAACCATAACTCAGTTATTTCATTTCAGCGTAGGAAATCAGTATTATTAACATTTTTCTTATCCACCCTCAGTGGACATTATATTAGAGCTGGATAGAAGCAGATAATTATAGTGATGTATAACACTACCATAGTATATAAATTGAATTAAGATTTAGGAATTTTCTTTCTGATTGATGTTAATTGATTTTGGCTCCTAATAATTTAAAATTTGCCTATTCTCTAGTTATTAGTCTTTAAAGAAAATCCTCAAGTGCACGGTAGGGGCTCACTATGTAATGTATGGTGAGGTAAAATGTTTTTAAGTTTGTCACATTAAAAATAATGTAATTCATTTTTTGGTAGATGGAACATGGAATGAATTGTTTATTTCCAAAACACTGACAAAGTTAAGTTGATGGATTTATGTTTTTCTTCTGTCTTAAGCTAGGGCGAGTTATTTTTCCTTCTTTGTTACAATCCAGTGACTTGGGAGCAGCTTACATAGATTAAGAAATCTAACAGTTAAATTTTAATTATTTTCTAATTTTTCTTTGTCCGTACTTGATTACTTAAGGATAAAGTTATTTTACAAACATGTATCCTGGCGGAAAAGACATCTGAAAATCAAACCAAGCAAATTAATGTTCCACTCTTGCATCTGCAAAAAAAGTCTCGAGAACCAGAGATGAATAAGAACTGTGATAGAGAGGCTCATATAGCTGTATATTCAGAACATCCTCCTGTGCAGAAGCATGAGGAACTCTGGATCAAACAAGGCAAATTAGAGTGGAAAAAGAATTTAAAACTCATCACCAGTGAGTTAAAGCGGAAGTTTGGTAAAACTTGTGAAAGATACAAAATTGCTCCTTATCCTAAGGAAGAGTCACTACATGGTAACTTTAAAGAAGGAGCAAACGTAATGGAAATACCTTCTAACTTGACAAATGACAGACTCGATTGTGAGAAAAGGGATACATTTGCAGTGCCTGTCCCTCTAGTATTTCAGGCATCTGCTGAACAAAAAACGTCTAGTCTCAAATATGCTTGGCAGTCATCTTCTGATTTTGCTTTAAGTGAAAATAAATCGGACTGTGAAAATGATAACAAACCAGACACTGAGCATGTTTTTAACAAAAATAAGAGTTTTAAAAGTGATACAGAAAATAAAAAAGTAAGGAACCCACTCGCTATGTTTGAAGTGAAAGAAGACCAAGAGCTTGACATGCCAATGGCAAAAAGTATGAACCAAAATAGCACTAATTCTAAATTAGAGATGGGACATATACCTCAGTCTAGTCATTCGGAAAGCCTTTGTGACAAAAGGTTTTCCAGCTCCAATGAGGTGAGACAGATGGCTCAAATAAAAAGGCACAATAGTTCTGCTGTTACAGACACTTACAAGAAGACAAAAGACTTGTTCCGGAAGCCATTCTGTGCAGATAATGACAGTACTAATAACTATAGAAGTATGGAATCCGAAGTAGAAAATGAGAGTTCTTCTCCACCACGTAGTTACGGAACATCAGAAGTATATCTAAAAGAAGAAATACAGCAAGATGTTCAAAAGTTTAAGAACGAGATAGGCATATTACAGATAGATTTCCTGGATTTGGAAAAAGAGAAAGTTCAACTTCAAAAAGAGGTAAGAGGTTCACTTTGCTGCTGCTCTTTTGTTTTTTTCTCTTTATCAGTTATCTGAGTCATTTTGATTTTCCACTTAGGAGAAGAGATCGTGTATAAAATGGGGTTGTCTAAATACGTAATTGTGTTCGGAAATAGATTATTTCTGCTATCTAAATGATAGGAGTGCAGGAAAACATTCTTATGATTTGTTTTCCTTAAGTTTCTCCGTCAGTCTCCCAAGTGGCATGTGAACTTGGGAACGAATTTAGCTATGCACCATGTGACCTCATGAACCAGAGTAACTGTAAAGAAAATTCCTTAAAAAATGCAATTATCGGGGCGCCTGGGTGAGAGGCAGAGGGAGAGAGAAGGGGAGAAGCAGACTCTCTGCTGAGCAGGGAGCCTGACATGGCGCTCCATCCCAGGCCCCTGGGATCATGACCTGAGCTGAAGGCAGACGCTTAACCGCTGAGCCATCCAGGTGCCCCATCTCCTGGGTTTTTATTTTTATCTATTGGCTTAAATATAAACTGCATTTCCATAAACAATAAAATGGGAAAGAAGCAGTGACTAAGAGAAAAGATATAAAGAAATATTTCACCTAAACCTATTTATTGTTTCAGTATGTGCAATCTTTTCTGCTTTGTACTCTTGGAACTTAGAATTCCAACAGGACCACTTTGAGATATTTTTAATAACAAATATTTGGATTATCACTTTCTTCCTCCACATTTTTTAAAAACAGACTCTTTTTTTAAGATTTATTTATTTATTGAGAGAGCATGGGCCACAGGGAGGGGCAAAGGGAGAGAGGGGGGGAGAGAGAGAGAGAGAGAGAGGTAGAGAGGTAGGTAGACTCCCCACTGAGCATGGAGCCTGATGCGGGGCTCAATCCCACAACCTCGAGATCATGAGCTGAGCCAAAATCAAGAGTCAGAGGCCCAACTGACTGAGCCACCCAGGCGCCCCCCTCCACTTTTTTTGGTCACCATTCTCATATGTTTCTGTTGAGTCAAACCTTCATATTATGTTTAGTAAAGTATGGTACATTTTGACATGTATGATTTTTATAATGTAGGTGGCAGAAACCTTCAGAAACCTTCAGTATTTAACTCGAAGGGAGAAAACAGACTTTTGAGGTGATTTGAGTTTTAAAACTAGACAAAAATCTAGAGATATCCTCCTCTAAAAGAAGAAGTAGCTAAGCACCTTGTCCCCAATTAAGATATTAAATTACTGTGCCAGTGTCATACTTTTAATGTATCTGATTAATTTAATGAATGTGTTTGATAACTTACCTGATTCAGCATCAAAGAATTGTATCATCTCTTTCGGTGCCATAAGATGCTAGGTAATGCCACTTTAGGAACTTTGGACAAAATTAACCTTTTTTGGTTTTACTCCCATTTATCAGTGGAAAATAGGATTAAAGTTGATAATTACTTTTATATCCTCTAGCTATAAAATTTTATGGTTACTGAATGTGGAATTTGGGGAGCATTACTCATTTCCCAAAATTCTACACTAACATCAGTTTCACTCTGTTCTTTTTGTGTTGTGGTGAAATTTGGTTCATATATTTTAATGAATACTGTCACTTTTTTGATAGCCCTAGGATCCAAATGAAAAAAGAGTTGTAAAAGGTAGTTGGGGAAAAAATAGCTCAGTGCAGAAAGAGGAAAACTTCTGTTTGTTCATGGAGCACCACAATGTCACATCCTTTAAATCTGGCTGTTTTTTGCAAAATCCAGGTGGTAACGACAGAAGACACATTTTGTGTCTTTGTCTTTTTATTTCTTTGTATCTGCTGGTCACATGGGGTGGGGTGGGGAATGGTAGGGAGCAAAGCGTGGATATGAATACAAAATTAAGAAAGCCCTTTTTCAAATTTGGGAAAATTCTGTTTTAATTAATTAATTATTTTTTAAAGATTTTATTTATTTGTCAGACAGAGAGAGAGAGAGAGAGCACAAGCAGGAGGAGCGGCAGGCAGAGGGAGAAGCACGCTTCCCGCTGAGCAAGGCGCCTGATGCGGGCCTCGATCCCAGGACCCTGGATCAGACCCGAGCCGAAGGCAGACGCTTAACCAGCTGAGCCACCCACGCGTCCCAATTCTGCTGTTTTTACTCAAACAGAAATGAAGCAGAATTTATAAAAATTGCAATTATTTATAATGATAAAGCTAAACACAAAATATTTTTATCGATTAAAATTACGACAGACTAAGAGTCAAATGTTATAATTAAGAAAAAAATTTCTGGGATGCCTGGGTGGCTCAGTCCTTAAGAATCTGCCTTCGGCTCAGGTCTGATATCAGGGTCCTGGGATCGTGTCCCGCATCGGGCTCCCTCCTCAGCGGGAGCCTGCTTCTCCCTCTGTCTGCACCTCCCTCCCCCTGCTTATGCTCTCTCTGTGATAAATATATAAAATCTTTAAAAAAGGTATAATTAATGAAAAAAGTTCTTTTTAATGAACAAAGTAGTAACAATTATCCTTAATATCAAATTTCTATTAAAGATTAATGAAGAAAAGAAGAGACACCAAAGTAGTAGGATAGCAGTATTCGAAAACGTGTGTGCTGTCGCTGCTGCTGCTGCTGGACTAATTCAACAAAGAGAGAGTGGAAAAACTGAAAACCACCTCTTTCCTGTTGGGAAAAAGGAAGATTCTGATGGGTGAGCCTATAGCAATATTTAAATAGTAGGTAATTATTATTTTCCTATAAAACAAATTCTAGTTGGAGCTAACATTCATGATTAACAAATTTTATATTTTTAGTAGGGCTATTCCGTCCTGGGTGCTAATCAGAAAATGCAAATAACGAGATACCATTTTTTGCAGTCATTGTGGTAAATATTTTATTAAAAAATTAATACCCAAAGTTAGCAAATGTGAGGAAAAAGGCATTCCTATACACTGTTGTTAGATGAAATTGGTAAATCCTTTCTGAAGGGTGATTTAGCAGTGTGCTTCAAAAATTTTAAATATGGTGTCCCTTTTTTAAATTTATTTTTTTAAAAGATTTTATTTCTTTATTTGACAGAGAGAGAGAGACACAGCGAGAGAGGGAACACAAGCAGGGGGAGTGGGAAAGGGAGAAGCAGGCTTCCCGCCGAGCAGGGAGCCCAGTGCGGGGCTCGATCCCAGGACCCTGGGATCATGACCTGAGCCGAAGGCAGACGCCTAACGACTGAGCCATGCAGGCGCCCCAGATGCTGTCCCTTTATTCCAACGCTTCATTGCCAGGACTAGATCCTCTAGGAAAACATGACTGGTGTAAACACACACACACACACACACATTCTAAGGACATTTATTGTACATTATTATATATATAAAATATGACATATGTTGAGAATGTTTATTATAGCATTCTCATATCAAAAAGTTGGAGGTAGTCTAAATATCTGTCGATAAGGAAGTAAGTTGTCACCCCTATAAAACAATGTAATATGCGACCATTTGAAAAAAGGAGTTTAGGTCGACAGTGTACTGATTGTTTAACAAAGTATATTTAAAGTATTCGGTTTGATGTCATGTCTTATGCAAATTTTAGAATACTTTTAATATCTGCTGAGTTGCTAAAGGAAGTTACCTGCTACACTGGCACTCTGTCTTATTACGAACAAAATTGCTAGTTATTAGGTTTTGGGTTTTGGTCCCGTTGAGCTTGAGTGTTCAAATCTTGGACCCTCAAATTGATCTGAATATTACCAAGAGATTTCGTATGTCAACTTGTCCCATATTCTATATAAACATTTGATTTGATGATCCTTGTGCTATAAACCAAGATGTTGCTAATGCAGTGAATCTTTGTAAGGTACCTTGCATGCATGCTATTAACCTTCCTTTTTAAAGAGAATATATTTCTGTATGCACCACACCAGATTTTTCAACAGTAACTTCATATTCTAAAATTTACGAAAATTCAGTTTACAGAATAGGAATATTTTCTGCATTCCAAACCCCTTATACTTCTCTTACAGAATATTATTTTTTTTAATTTTTTTATTTTAACTTAATTTTTTTTAAAGATTTTATTTATTTATGTGACAGAGAGAGACACAGCGAGAGAGGGAACACAAGCAGGGGGAGTGGGAGAGGGAGAAGCAGGCTTCCCACGGAGCAGGGAGCCCGATGTGGGGCTCGATCCCAGCACCCTGAGACCATGACCTGAGCTGAAGGGAGACGCTTAACAACTGAGCCACCCAGGCGCCCCTCTTATAGAATTTTAATATGACTAATTATTTTGGATATATCCTAGAGTTAGATGATTTTTATCAAGCATGAAATACTGCTCTTCAAACTTAATAGTTTTTCTTTGGTCTTTCTAAGCATGAGAAAAAATGATTATCAGGTTATATAGTGTTATATATATATACACTACATCTAGAAAATTTTTAAGGAGTCTTTTGGTTGTATAATTTTGTGAATTATTTAATGCCTTGGTCTGCCTTTTTTTTTTTAAGATTTTATTTATATTAGAGAGAGAGAGTGCATGGTGAGGGAGAGGGACAAGCGGACTTGGCACTGAGAGCAGAGCCCCAGGCGGGGCTCGATCGCACAACCGAGAGATCATGACCTGAGCCAAAATCAAGAGGTTTAACCGACTGAGCCACCCAGGTGCCCCCTTGGTCTGGCATTTTTTTAAAAAACATTTAGTGCTACATGTATGTAATTTAAAAAACTATATTACAAAATATATTACAAAAATACTACGTCATCATTGTGTAAGGATTGAACCAAACAAGAAAATTAAAGCATCTATGATCTTTCCTCTTAGCTATGAAATCCTTAAAAGAACCATGTACACTCACTGGTCCGGATTTACCTCCCATTCACTCTTGAATTCTGTCTAGTAATTTTCACTCCCACTACTCCAGAATTGATTTTACAAAGGTTTCCACTGATTTTCATTTTAATAAATCTAGACATAATTTCTTAGATCTCATTTTATTTAACCTATCAGCAATATTTGACCCAACGGAGAACTCTCTTCTCCAAAATTCTGTCTTCACTGAGCTTCCAGGATCTCACTCACTCCCCTGGTTTTCCCCCTGCCTTCCTAGTCTGTACATCTCAGCCTGATTTGCTGCTTTCTCCTCATCCCCCACCTCTTACTTACACATTGACATCTTCCAGGAATCAGTCCTTGATTTTCCTTCTCTTGACTTTTACTATCTTGTGTATTCTAATGATCTTCAAGTTTCTATCTCCAGCCCAAATCTCTCTGCGTAATTCCGGACCTACATATTAAACTGCCTATTTGATGTCTCTTTGGGATAGCTCTTGGGTCTTACGAACTTAACATGTCCAAAATCGAACTACTGATATTCTTTCTTATACCGGCCCTTCTTGTCTTTCCTAATTGAGTTAATGACAATTCTTCCAGTTGCTCTGCCAGAAAACTTGGTATCATCTTTGACTCATGTCTTTTTCTTTTTCATACATGTCACATCTAATCTGTCAGCAGATCTTGTCAGATCTTCCTTCAACATATATCCAGAAGCCAAACACATCTTCCATGACCAAGCCACTATCATCTGTTGTGTGTATAAGTGTAATAATTAACTAATTGGTCTTCTTGTTTGTTCTTTTGTCTTTTCTCTGTTTCCATTAATTCTGAACACAGTGGATCTATTAAAACGTAAGTCAGATTATGTCTTCCTCTGCTCAAGACCCACTTGCCTCCTGTTTCACTCAGAGTACATGCCAGAGTTCTTTGTAACACCTACAAGGCCTTGTATGATCTGTTCATCTTGGTCTCTCCCTATCCCTTACTGCCTCACTCCTATTTTCTGTCCCTTTCACGCTGTCCAGCCACACTGAATTTCTCACTTTTTTCCCCTCACTACAAACACTTCGAGCATCCCTCTGTCCTTGCTGTTGACTCTGGAGTGCTTTTCCCTCCAATACCCTCATGGCTTCCTTGCTCCTTGCTCCTTCCTTTCCCCCCCTCCCCTTCAATTTTGTGCTTAACAGTTACTTTCTTAGCAAGGCCTTTCTTGGTTATCCTGATTACCTCTTTCCCTACGGCACATCAAAATTTGATTTCTCTGCTTTAGTTTTTCTCCTCTAGTACTATCTTGCCTGTGTAGTTTATTGTTATTGTGTTTACTTCACTCATGAGTAGGATTTTTATCTGTTCATCGCCACGTCCTCAGGGCCTAGAAAACGTCCTAGCATGTACAGTTCTATTCAGCAAATGTTTATTGAGTGGATGGAGTTTCACCGGCATGTATTGTTTTTTAACATAATACTCTCACTTAAACAAAAAGGAAGTTTGATATGGGTCCATTCTGACAATTTAATCTGTCAGTTGTATGCATTTTTTTTTATTTTGGGGGCCCAATGTTGTGGTTACTTGCTATTTATTCTTTTACTGGTATTTATGTTAGTTTTAATTATGGTAAAGTGGATCAGAGGAATAGCAAACTTCATTTATATTTTATTAAGGAAAACGAAATATGGTGGCAAATTATAGGACTTTAAAAATTCTTGCCAAAAGATTATGAGCCCTCAATATCTGAAATAAAAAGATGAAGTTGGAATTTATTGGCTACTAGTAAGATAGACCTATGCTGGTCACTTAGAGTCTTTTCTGACAGAGCAGTCTGCTATTCTTATATAGGGTTTTGGGAAGAGTAGAGTTTAAGGTTTGGGGGACTTTCAGAGAATTAAGTGGTTTGTCATCATGTGAAAGAGCATGGTAATTTGGGTGAGACTGTTGATTGGTTGGCACGTGAGGAATGTGTATGGAATGGTTTTGTCTCCTACTGGCTTTCTTTGAGAAGGGAGGAGCTGACACTGGTTGGTTGGTGAGTGAGGCCAGTGGGCGTTGATCAGTCACACACATTTAAAACTGGTTGTGCTGGCTTCTTTTCCCATGGTTTCATATTTGGGTCCCCCCCCCAAGTTTGAGGTGACTTTAACTAGATGTTTTCTATTTAAAAGTTGCTTCGATCAACTGTGTTCAAAATGAAAGCTATTTCATATTCTGTAATTATAGATTTATTTTTGAGATTTGGGTTAAGAAGAATTGTGTAATAATTGCCTTCAGGAAGATCCTTCTTTTTTGGATGTTAAATTTTAACTAGAAGAGTTATCTGTGTAACAGTTTTAAAACAATAATTGCTAGCTCTGTTTTGGTTTCCAGTGCTCTTAGGGGCTCATGTTCAATTCCTAAATTAATAATCTCCTGTGGGAAATTTCATTCTTTTTGTAAATTTAGGTAGCTATATGCTGCTAATATTCTCTTGCATACATTTAGTCCATGAAAAAGTAACCATAATGTTCTGTTGGTAAATCTAGCTTTTTATATTAGGATTAAATACTTGGCTAAAAGTATACAAAAGTCACCAAATCATTTTCTTTAAAAGAATTAAAAATTTTTTTATGTATCTGTAAGAGAGAGAGAGAGAGAGAAAGAGAGCGAGAGAGTGAGCACACAAGTAGGAGGGAGGTGCAGAGGGAGAGGTAGAAGCTCAGTGGGGAGCCTGATGCAGGGCTAGATCCCAGGACCTGGAGATTATGACCTGAGCCAAGGCAGACACTTAACCGACTGAGCCACCCAGGCACCCCCAAATCCTTTTATTTTCAAACAAAATTAACCAGGTTATTGCTATTTTTGAGTGATATATATAATGACAGATGAGTATTTTTGAATTTTCTCCAGATTTATTGAGCTATAATTGACAGATAACTGTGTAAGTCTAGGGTATACGTATATTAATTTAATACACTTTTATATTGTAAAATGGTAAGAGTGTTAACTCCATCATCTCACATAGTTATCATTTCTGTTTTAGCAACTCTCTTAGCAACTTTCAAATATATAATACAGTATTGTTAACTGTAATCACCATTCCGTACATTAGACCCTCAGAACTTACTAATCTTGTAACAGGAAGTTTGTATCCTTTGGCCAGTATCTACCCATTTCCCACAGCCTCCTACCCCTGGCAAGCAGCAGGGTGTAAATTTGTTGTTTTTTTTCTAAGATTCTACATGTAAGTCAGATCATACAGTATTTGTCTTTTTGTGTGACTTATTTCATTTAGCATAATTCCCTCAAGGTTCATTTCTGTTGTCGCAAATGGCAAGGTTTCCCTCTTTTGTGGCTAAAATATTCCATTGTAAATATATACCACATTTTTTAAACCCATGGATCCATTGATGGACACTTAGGTTGCTTCCCTGTCTTGGCTCTTGTAAATAATGCTGCAGTAAACAGGGGTGCAGATACCACTTCGAGATGATGATTTCGTTTCCATCAGATATGTTCCCAGAAATGGGATTACTGCAGCATATGATAGTTCTATTTTTAGTTTTTTGAGGAACCTCCACAGTGTTTTGTATAGCGGCTGTACCAATTTACAGTCCCGTAACGGTGTACAAGGATTCCCTTTTCTGTACATCTTTGCCAGTGGTATCTCTTGTCTTTTTGATAAAAGCCATTTAACCGGTGTGAGGTGATAGATATATGATTGTGGTTTTGATTTGCGTTTCCCTGATGAATAGTGATGTTGAGCCCCTTTTTTGGTACCGTTGGCCATTTGCATATCTTCTGAGGAAAGTTGTCTGTAAGGGTGCTTTGCTGAGTTTTTATTTGAAGGATTTGTTTTTTGCTGTTGAATTGTATGAATTCCTCATATATTTTAGATATTAGCCTTTTTTCAGATATGTGGTTTGCAGATATTTTCTTCCATTCTGTAGGTTGCCTTTTCATTATGTTACTTGTTTCTTTTTTGTTTTTTTAGATTTTACTTAAGTTCAAGTTAGTTAACATATATTGTATTATTAGTTTCAGGGCTAGACTTTAGTGATTCATCCCTCGCATGTAATACCCAATGCTCATCACAAGTGCCCTCCCTAATGCCCATCACCCAGTTAACACCGTCTTCCCACGCACCTCCCCTCCAGCAGCCCTCAGTTTGTTTCCTATAGTTAAGAGTCTCTTATGGTTTGCCACCCTCTCTGTTTTTATCTTATTTTTCCCTTCCTTCCCCTATACTTGACGTAAATGGAACTAGAGTGTTGCTTGTTTCTTTTGCTGTGGAGAAACATTGTTCCATTGTTTTTGCTTTGGTTGCTTGTACTTTGGATGTCATATCCAAAATCATTGCCAAGATCAACGTCAGGGAGTGTTTTCCCTGTTTTCTTGTAGGAGTTTTATGGCTCAAGGTTGTACATTTGAGTCTTTGATCCAGTTTGGGTTAATTTTTGTGAGTGATGTAAGTTAGGGGTCCAGTTTCATTCTTTTGTATGTGAATATGCCGTTTTCTCAGCATCATTTATTGAAGAGATTATCTTTTCTTCTTTGAGTGTTCTTGACTATATGCATGGGTTTATTTTTGGGTTCTTGATTCTGTCTCATTGGTCTTTGTGTTTGTTTTTATGCAGGTTCCATATTCTGTTTTGGTGACTGCAGCTTTGTAACAGTTTGAAAACAGGAAGTGTGATGCTTCCACCTTTGTTGTTCTCTCTCAGGGCTGCTTTGGCTGTTTGGGGTCCTTTTTGTTCCATACAAATTTAAGGATTGTTTTTCCTATTTCTGTGCAAAATGTCACTGGAATTTTGACAGAGATTGCATTGAATCTGTAGATGGCTTTGAATAATGTGGATGTTTAATATTAATTTTTCCAATCCATAAACAACGAGGTATCTTCCTATTTGTGTCTCTGCTCTCTCTTTTATCAAAGTCTTGTAGTTTTTAGTGTACATATCTTTCACCTCCTTGATTGGATAATTTGAAAGTTTTAAAATTTGAAAATTTTAAATTCACAGATTTTTTCTTTGATCCATTTTCCTGTCAGTGATTTCTATTGCTTTTTTGCATTTCATTCACTATATTATTCAGCTCCAGAATTTTTGTTTAATTCTTTTTTACTATTTCCAGCTCTTTTCTAAAGAAAAGATTTTACATATTTCTTTGAGGGAGAGAGAGAAAAGAGCAGGTCGGGGGAGGGACAGAGAGAGGGTGAGAGACTCTCAAGCCGACCCAGGGCTCCATCCCACGACCCTGAGATCATGACCTGAGCCGAAATCAAGAGTCAGACATCTAACTGACTGAGCCACCCAGATTCCCTTCCAACGCTTTATTAAACTTCTCATTTTATTCATACAGTGTTTTTCTCATTTTATTGAATTGGCGCTTTTTTTTTTTGTAAAGATTTTATTTATTTATTTTAGAGAGAGCGTGTGTGTGAGTGGGGGAAATAGCAGAGGGAGAGGGATAAGAAGACTCTGCACTGAGTGTAAGCAGGATGCACAGCTGGATCTCATGACCCTGAGATCATGACCTGAGACAAAACCAAGAGTCAGATGCTCACCTGACTGTGCCACCCAGGCAGCCCTGAATTGGCTTTTTGTGTTTTCTTGTAGCTCATTAAGTTTCCTTAAAACTGCTATTTTGAATTCTTTTTTGGATAAATTACAGATCTCCATGTGTTTGAGATCAATTACTGGAAGATTTTGTGTCCTATATCCTTGACTTTTTATATTCTTTGAAGTTTTGCATTGCTGTCTTTGCATTTGAAGTAGCCTTTGATGACTACCTTTCCAATGTGTCCAAACCTGATATTTTTTTTGCTCTGGTGGTGTGCTGGAACTTTTCTGCAGGAAACCTGGTTTTCCAAAAAGTCTCTCTCATCCATGGGTGATTATCTAAGACCGTGTTTCCCAGGGGCTCCCAGATGTGGCTGAGAGGAAGGGGCTGGAACCGATTTGTGGGCTATTGCTGGGTCCACAGCTGGGAATGTAGTGAGTGTGCCCGTCACCTGATGCATGGGTAGGCAAGACTTTTCCGAGGTCCCTTGCTGTATGGTCCTTGATTCCACAGCTCCTACAAAGAGATCCATAGCAGTTTTGTCCCCACAGATGACACTGTATTGTAGTTGTATATGTATCTGTCTTTGAAGCAAGGGATGTGTATTTCCTTGTATATGGTTGGATTTCATAACTGTTCTGTGAATTAATAAATGCCAATTGAGATGGCTAACAGAATTTTACAAAAAAATTGTTTTTATTCTTTACCCGTAAAATTATTAGAAAACATTGGTTTTTTAATGGATATTTTAACTGGATTTTTAAAAGTAGTGATCCTGGTTTGCATATGAAGGAAGTAAGGAAAGATGAAAATGAAAAATGGACATCAAAAGTATCTGTGACTACGCCAGGGCTTGAGAAGGCCGATTCCGTAACTTCGTGTCCACTACAAGTGAATGATGAGAGCACTTCAGGTGAAATGGATCAGGATGAAGGAAGGTAAAAGCTATAAATTCTTCATTTCTCTCTGAAGGAAGTTTAGCAGTGATCACTTTTTCTGGAAATAAAACGCTGTAGTGTAGGTATAGGCTCGGGCAGGAAATAGTCAAGTATATCAGACACACGGCTTGAAAGGTTAAGATGAGGACAAGGGACTCTGAGAAGGAGCAGTTTCTGTAGTCTCCATGGAAGCTGGACTGTAATGGATAAGTCGAAACAACTCCTTAGAGAATTTTTATGGGGAAAGGTAATAGAGAAATGGATGATAACTGAAAAAGAATGTGGAATTCAAGGGAATTGTCTTTCCTTTTTTAAGATGGGAGCTTTTAGAGTACATTTGTATGCTGCTGGAGATGATCCAATAGAGATAGACATGGTTATTTAATTTTGTTTACATTTCCAAATATTAGAAAGCTTATTGATTGTATTACATTATCTTTTTTTTTTTTTAAGAGTTTTTAGTTTTTATTTGACAGAGAGAGAGAGTAGAAGCCGGGGGAGCGGCAGGCAGAGGCAGAGGGAGAAGCAGGCTCCCTGCCTAGCAGGGAGCCGGATGTGGGACTGGATCCCAGGATCCCGGGATCATGACCTGAGCCGAAGGCATACGCCTAACGACTGAGCCACCCAGGCGCCCCTATTTTAAGATTTTTGTATTTGCTTGACACACAGAGAAAGAATGCACAAGCAGGGGGAGCGGCAGGCAGAGGGAGAGGGAGAAGCAGGCTCCCCGTCAAGCAGGGAGCCTGATGTGGGACTCGATCCCAGGACCCCGGGACCATGACCTGAGCCGAAGGCAGATGCTTAATGACTGAGCCACCCAGGCGCCCCTGTATTACATTATCTTTTAAAGATTACAGTAATTGTCCTTAGTACTCCTATTCATGTAGTTTTGTGGCAAGAGGTGGTTTTTTTGTTTCTTTGTTTGTTTTAAGATTTCATTTTTTGGACAGAGACATAGCGAGAGAGGAAACAGAAGCAGGGAGAGTGGGAGAGGGAAAAGCAGACTCCCGCTGAACAGGGAGCCCGATGTGGGGCTTGTGAGCCGAAGGCAGATGCTTAAACGACTGAGCCACCCAGGTGCCCGTGGCAAGAAGTTGTTTATTCAGAATGGGTTCCACAGTGGAGTATTCTCATATAATTGAATGTGCAGATACTATCTTTCATAGACTTAAAAATATATAGATAATAGTAAATATACAAACTCTTGGGCCATTCTGAGTGGTACTGATCATTCCTTGATGATTTTAGATATTCAGTGCCTTTGACAGTATCATGAATAGCAATGTTTTTGTTAGGGACTTTGAAGTATCTGGTTGTATTAAGTTAATATTTGTTTAGATTCTGGGGAAAGGGAAAAGACTTTATTTATAGTTGAAAAATAAACAATCTATCATAGATTATTACTTTTAGAGTATAAAAGTTCTAAATTATAAAAGCCATGGTTCCTGTACCAACAGTGTCATTGACACATACTGTGTGCTCCATAAGTATGTAGTTGTGAATAAACAGTTGAATGAATAAATGAATGCCATTGATGAACTTCTTTAGAAGAAGCAGATCTTTAGTTTATTGAAAGTGGATTTTCAATATTGCCTAGGTATGAAGTCTTTTTATTTTAAAAAATATGTGTAAGATTCATAGAGTATAATTATAGCTAGAAATGGAATAATAGTAGATTCATTTGCTATCATATTAGTTAGAAAGACTTAAATATTACTTTCACCACATATTGTAAAACACATGTTTTTGAAGGCACATATCTTGGATTTGAATTCTGGGTCTACTCCTGACCAGTTGTATGGGCTTGGGGAAGTTACTTATTTCTGTGCCTCATTTTCTTCCTGTGTAAAATACCTAATATGATTACCTATGTTTATAAGATTGTTGTGAGGCTTAAAATACTTTTAAGATGTGTACAGCGTTCATAATGAGGCATAGTAGTTGCACAGTAAATCCTCAAAACACTAGTATGATTATTAAAAAAGGGTTTCTTTCATATAAGAACTTAACTTGCACTTTCCAGATAGTTTTTAGAGCCAATAAAAGCTTGTTTTTATTGAACATGACAACAAAAAATGTGGTGTATTTCTTCGTATCAAATAATGCAAGTAACATTATGATTTTCCTTTGCTTTTTGTCCATTTTATCTAAATTTAATGCTTTGTTAATATTATTAATATTTAGCTATGATTTAGATATTCTTTGTATTTTAAGTATTTAATACTTGCCTGAAAGGAATTGTTTTTTTTTCTTAGACGTGCAAAGAAAACATCTCATGAAAAGAAAGAGGTAAAAAATATATATATAATTTTATTTCATTTATGAATTTTTAAATTTTCACTTTCTTATATTACTTTGATAAATAATACTTATTAGAAATGTTATTCCATGGTAAGAAATTACTTTAGGAAAGGTATAGTGAAAAAATAGAAAATCTTCCTTTGTTGTATAGACATTTATTGTGAAAAAGTTATTCAGAAGTACTAATTATTGATAAAGGTCGTTTTGATAAAAATCAGTTCTTTTAAAAAGTACCTATGTTTTTGCTCTTATAAAAAGATGGGTATTGATCATCTCTCTACACTTGGTATATTTTATGACTATTTGGGGGACATTTTGAAATAGTATTTTTTTTAAATTTTTTATTGTTATGTTAATCACCATATATTACATCATTTGTTTTGGTGTAGTGTTCCATGATTCATTGTTTGTACATAACACCCAGTGCTCCATGCAGAATGTGTCCTCTTTAATACCCATCTCCAGGGTAACCCATCCGCTTACCCTCCTCCCCTCCAGAACCCTCAGTTTGTTTTTCAGAGTCCATCATCTCTCCTGGTTCGTCTCCCCCTCTGACTTACTCCCCTTCATTCCTCCTCTCCTGGTATCTTCTTCTTTTTCTTTTTTCTGAAAATATGTTGCATTATTTGTTTCAGAAGTACAGATCTGTGATTCAACAGTCTTGCACAATTCACAGCGCTCACCATAGCACATACCCTCCCCAATGTCTATCACCCAGCCACCCCATCCCTCCCACCCCCGACCACTCCAGCAACCCTCAGTTTGTTCCTGAGATTAAGAATTCCTCATATCAGTGAGGTCATATGATACATGTCTTTCTCTGATTGACTTATTTCACTAAGCATAACACCCTCCAGTTCCATCCACGTCGTTGCAAATGACAAGATCTCATTCCTTTTGATGGCTGCATAATATTCCATTGTGTATATATACCACATCTTCTTTATCCATTCATCTGTTGATGGACATCTTGGCTCTTTCCACAGTTTGGCTATTGTGGACATTGCTGCTATAAACATTGGGGCGCACGTACCCCTTCGGGTCCCTACATTTGTATCTTTGGGGTAAATACCCAGTAGTGCAGTTGCTGGATCGAATGGTAGCTCTACTTTCAACTGTTTGAGAAACCTCCATACTGTTTTCCAGAGGGGTTGCACCAGCCTGCATTCCCACCAACAGTGTAGGAGGGTTCCCCTTTCTCCACATCCCCGCCAACATCTGTCGTTCCCTGACTTGTTAATTTTAGCCATTCTGACTGGTATGAGGTAGTATCTCATTGAGGTTTTGATTTGGATTTCCCTGATGCCGAGTGATGTTGAGCACTTTTTCATGTGCCTGTTGGCCATTTGGATGTCTTCTTTGGAAAAATGTCTGTTCATGTTTTCTGCCCATTTCTTGATTGGATTATTTGTTCTTTGGTTGTTGAGTTTTATAAGTTCTTTGTAGATTTTGGATACTAGCCCTTTATCTGATATGTCATTTGCAAATATTTTCTCCCATTCTGTCGGTTGTCTTTTGGTTTTGTGGACTGTTTCTTTTGCTGTGCAAATGCTTTTTATCTTGATGAAATCCCAATAGTTCATTTTTGCCCTGGCTTCCCGTGCCTTTGGTGATGTTTCTAGGAAGAAGTTGCTGCGGCTGAGGTCGAAGAGGTTGCTACCTGTGTTCTCCTTTAAGATTTTGATGGACTCCTGTCTCACGTTTAGGTCTTTCAACCATTTGGAGTCTATTTTTGTGTGTGGTGTAAGGAAATGGTCCAGTTTCATTCTTCTGCATGTGGCTGTCCAATTTTCCCCACACCATTTGTTGAAGAGACTGTCTTTTTTCCATTGGACATTCTTTCCTGCTTTGTCAAAGATAAGTTGACCATAGAGTTGAGGGTCCATTTCTGGGCTCTCTCTTCTGTTCCATTGATCTATGTGTCTGTTTTTGTGCCAGTACCATACTGTCTTGATGATGACAGCTTTGTAATAGATCTGGAAGTCCGGAATTGTGATGCCGCCAGCTTTGCTTTTCTTTTTCAACATTCCTCTGGCTATTCGGGGTCTCTTCTGGTTCCATACAAATTTTAGGATTATTTGTTCCATTTCTTTGAAAAAACTGGATGGTATTTTGATGGGGATTGCATTGAATGTGTAGATTGCTCTAGGTAGCTGAAATAGTATTTTTTATTTGTAGGTCAAAAAGCAAATGAATTTTATGGATGACCTTGATTTAACTGAGTCATCTGGAACAGCTTCAGAGGATTCCAAGTTGCCTTGCTCTAATTATATGAGTTGCATGTCGCTACCTGCACAAGTTGGCAAGGATTGTAAAGGTAGGACCATTTATCAATATAAAGCCTTTGTACGTATATCACCGTAATAATACGTGCACGTCTTGTATAGTGCTGTACCACACAACACTCATGCGGTACTCATCTCAGAAATATGTTGTATATGAAAACAGAGAACTGTTGAAAACTCTCAGCCAAAGGGCTATAATTTCCACTCTATGTTTTGTCATGGGAATGGCACACATGATGTGTTATTAACTCCGCTTCTATTCTGTGCCTTCACCCAAGGTCGGGTTACCATTATTTTTCTCCTAGAATACTGAAATAACCTCAGGACTGTTTTCCCTGTCATTCCACCTCCCAGAATCTTGGTCTCCACTGCAACCGTAGTTATCATCATTTTTAAAAATTCATGTTTCATCACATTACCCCCTTGCTTAAAGCTTAGCTATTACTTCTCATTGCTCTAAGATGAAAGACCGCAGTACTCTAGCTTCATCTTGTATTGTTTCATATCCTTCTTTTTTTTTTAATTTTAAAGATTTTATTTATTTGACAGAGAGAGACACAGCGAGAGAGGAAACACAAGTAGGGGCAGTGGGAGAGGGAGAAGCAGGCTCCCCGCGGAGCAGGGAACCGGATGCGGGCCTCGATCCCAGGACTCTGGGATCATGACCTGAGCCGAAGGCAGACGCTTAACAACTGAGCCACCCAGGCACCCCTGTTTCAGATCCTTCTTTCCATCTGTGTCTCAGCCACTGTTTTCGATGTTTTTTCCTATAATAGAGCTTTTTTTTCCCCCAACAGCTTTAGTTAGGTAAACTGCACATATAGGAAGTGTATACTTTGATAGTTTTGACATATGTATATGCCTATGAAAACATAACTGTAATTCAGGCAGTTGACATATCTATCACCTGTAAGTCTCATGTCTCTTTATACTCCCTTATCATGAAACTGCTAAATTGTTTTCTAAAGTAGTTGTACCATTTTCCATTCCCACCAGCAGTGTATGAGAGTTCTAATTTCTCCCTGTATATTCATGAACACTTAGTATTGTCAGTTTTTTAAATCTTAGCCATTCTGATGGGTATGTAATATATATATCATTATGGTTTCAATATACATTTCCCTAATAACTGATAATGTTGAGCATATTTTCATGTGCTTATTTGCCATCTGTATATCTGCTTTGAACTATCCAAATCCTTTCTCATTTTAAAAATTAGGTTGTTTTCTTATTTCTTGAGTTTTGAGAATTCTTTGTATATTCTAGATAGTTCCTTTATCACCTATATTTTTTTTTAAGATTTTATTTATTAATTTGACAGAGAGAGAGACAGCTAGAGAGGGAACACAAGCAGGGGGAGTGGAAGAGGGAGAAGCAGACTCTCCGCTGAGCAGGAAGCCCGATGCGGGGCTCGATCCCAGGACCCCGGGATAATGACCTGAGCCGAAGGCAGACGCTTAATGACTGAGCCACCCAGGCGCCCCTCACCTCTATTTTCTCCCAATCTGTGACTTTTCATTCTCTCCACAGTGTCTTTTGAAGAGCAGTTTTTCTTTTTGATGAAATCTGGTTTATCCATTTGTTCTATGGATTTTTGCTTTCAGTGTTCCTATCTAAGAAATCTTTGCCTAGCACAAAGTCAGAGGTTTTCTCTCATGCTTTCTTTTAGAAGTTTCGTAGTTTAAAACAAAGTTTTATAGTTTTAGGTCTTACATTTAGATCTGTGATCCATGTGATCCGTGTCATC